>NW_021265457.1:41539-43268 GCF_002162155.2 Triticum dicoccoides
ATTATTCTACTTATGATAAAGAATTATATGCTCTTGTTCGGACTTTAGAAACATGGCAACATTATTTATGGCCCAAAGAATTTGTTATACATTCTGATCATGAATCTTTGAAACATATTAAAAGTCAAGCTAAACTGAATCGTAGACATGCTAAATGGGTTGAATTCATTGAGACTTTCCCTTATGTCATTAAACACAAGAAGGGAAAAGAAAATGTTATTGCTGATGCATTGTCTCGTCGCTATACTATGCTTTCACAACTTGACTTCAAAATATTTGGTTTGAAGACCATCAAAGATCAATATGTGCATGATGCTGATTTTAAAGATGTAATGCAGAATTGTAAAGAAGGAAGAATGTGGAACAAGTTTGTCGTTAACGATGGATTTGTGTTTCGTGCTAACAAGCTATGCATTCCAGCTAGCTCCGTTCGTCTTTTGTTGTTGCAGGAGTAGCATGGAGGAGGATTAATGGGACACTTTGGCGTGAAGAAGACGGAGGACGTACTTGCTACACATTTCTTTTGGCCAAAGATGAGACGGGATGTTGAGCGTTTTATTGCTCGATGCACTACATGTCAAAAAGCTAAGTCACGACTCAATCCTCATGGTTTATATATGCCTTTGCCTGTACCTAGTGTTCCTTGGGAGGATATATCTATGGACTTTGTTTTAGGTTTACCTCGAACAAAGAAGGGGATGGATATCATATTTGTTGTCGTGGATAGATTCTTGAAAATGGCACACTTTATACCATGTCATAAAAGCGATGATGCTGTTAATGTTGCTGATTTGTTCTTTCGTGAAATTATTCGCTTGCATGGTGTGCCAAATATTATTGTTTCAGATCGTGATACTAAATTTCTTAGCCACTTTTGGAGATGTTTATGGGCTAAGTTGGGGACTAAACTGCTTTTTAGTACTACTTGTCACCCCCAAACTGATGGACAAACTGAAGTAGTCAATAGAACGTTGTCTACTATGCTTAGGGCTGTTTTGAAGAATAATAAGAAAATGTGGGAGGAATGCTTGCCTCATATTGAATTTGCTTATAATCGTTCATTGCATTCTACTACTAAGATGTGCCCTTTTGAAGTTGTGTATGGTTTCCTACCTCGTGCACCTATTGATTTGTTGCCTCTTCCATCTTCGGAGAAGGTTAATTTTGATGCTAAACAACGTGCTGAATTGATTTTAAAAATGCATGAGTTAACTACGGAAAACATAGAGCGTATGAATGCTAAATATAAACTTGCTGGAGATAAGGGTAGAAAACAGGTTGTGTTTGCACCTGGAGATCTTGTTTGGTTACATTTGCGTAAGGATAGATTTCTTGATTTGCGCAAATCAAAGTTAATGCCACGTGCTGATGGTCCCTTTAAGGTGTTAGAGAAAATAAATGATAATGCATATAAACTTGAGCTGCCTGCAGATTTTGGGGTTAGTCCCACTTTTAACATTGCAGATTTGAAGCCTTATTTGGGTGAGGAAGATGAACTTCCGTCGAGGACGACTTCATTTCAAGAAGGGGAGGATGATGAGGACATCAATACAATTGTTACACCCACAGCCCCTGCTGCTATACATACTGGACCAATTACTAGAGCTCGTGCACGCCAACTAAATTACCAGGTACTTTCGTTTCTTGGTAATGATTTTAATGTTCATGAGAATATGATGCTGCCTAAATTGGATACATTTGTTTTGCTTACAAATGAAGGGCCTAGCTT
>NW_021265458.1:0-1125 GCF_002162155.2 Triticum dicoccoides
GGACTTTGAAGCCACCATAATGGGTGCATGAAGCCTTGGACGAAATATACAAGATGCCACTTCATAAATTTCGTCCCGAGGCTATTTTAGGTGCTGCGTCACCTTATTATTGGGCCAGGCCCATGTAATTTCGAAATACATAAGTATAGGCTATTTTTAGAGTCCGTATGTGTGGGGAAACAAGAGATAGGGTTGATTTCGGACCCCTCCACCAAGGGCCACGAAATTCCCCCCCTCTTCCTCCATATATACAGCCCTTAGGGCATCGTTTAGACTTTGGGTTTTGTTTAGATTAAAAGTTCGCCATAGCTGCAACTTCGCGTACTTCGTTTGTGTTCAACGACCAGACAAAGGCGTCACAGAACCCCACCTTGATCAATAAAGCTTTCATCTTATATTCGCAATATCCAGATTACAATCTTAGTTTCTTGCTTGTTCTTCGTTTGCTTGCAGGAAACAGACCCTCGTGGTCAGGTTGATCGTGCTCCGGCGTGGTCAATAACCTCTCGGAGTTGGTTTAGCGATTGCTAAGGCGCGACGTCCTCGCACGTTCGTAGTCGGATCGTCAAAGTCGACTTCCACCAAAGCGAAATCCACCATCTCATCGAAAGACGGGACACCTTTGCCTCTATCAAGTGGTATCAGATTTCCAGGTTGCTCGGTGAGATTTTACAGTTTTTCGTAGTTTAGATCGAGTCTGTTCTTCATACCTACAGTCCACGAAAAAGCCACAAAAAAAAATTAGGGTTAGTTCATCATATCCAAACCAATCTGAGCCTTTGCATAATCTTTTTAGGGTTTTGCTTTGTTGAATTTGCGGTTGCATCGTCGTGTCTAGTTGCTGGTCTTAGAGTCTAGTCTTTTAGAGTTTCGAGTTCTGGTCATAAGTTGTCACGCCGCCGCCGCACCATCATCATCACCCCTGCCATCTACCACCACCGCTTATCCGCCACCGCTTCGAATCCGTATCCATATACCACCACAGCTGTCATATACCACCACCGCTGCCATCTACCACCATATATCCACCACCAATCCGAGTTCTTGTCATATTAGGTTTGTTTTCGGGATCCATCTAGATTCCGATTCGTGTTTCCTTGCCGGAGTAGGTTTCGAAAAAAAAAA
>NW_021265459.1:0-1155 GCF_002162155.2 Triticum dicoccoides
CCACCGCCCTTTCGCCACCGCCACCGCCACCGCCCCCCTTCTTCACTTAATTAATTTGTTTTTACTACATGTTTTCAGGACTGACATAATGGCGGACGATAGAGCTGGCCCGATTATGGACAACTATGATCCGGACGGTGAAGCACATATGTTCGGCATCATAAACGGCGATATTCTATATGTGCCGACCGGACAAGAAGAAGATGATATCTCTTCTTATCTGAACCTTGACGGTGAAGATGAAGGGCGCCGTCAGCAAGATGATGCCGAACAAACGTCGATAAACGACGATCTTCAAATGGAAGTAGCAACCACCTCCGGCGCCGAGGTATATATATATACATTGAGCCTCTGGTGATACAAACTAACTGATTTGAATAAATATGTGTGGACTAACGCGCGCGACTCTCTTTCTTATTTTAGCCCTCAGCCGGATCGTCGAAACAATCGAGTACGTCGTCAAAGCGTGGCGCAACCAAGACGATGAAACAAGGAGAAACATGCACCATCGAGGTTGTCGACAGTGCAACCGGCAGGCCGCTGGAGCCCCGCAAGAACGCCACCAAGTTTGTCAACCAATGCGGAGCCATTGTTAGAGACAACGTCTCGATCACCGTCCAGGAGTGGAATAAGCCAAAGAAGGCCCGAATTGCTGGTTTCACTTTTGTCGATAAGAGAACAAAAAAAGATTGCTTCAAAAAGCTTATGGAACATTTCATTCTACCTCCGGAATACAACAAATTCGATGAGGAGGGTAACAAGATTGAGGAAAACAAGGAGAGGAGGAGGCTAGTCAAACAGTTCGCTCTTCATAAGATGGCCGACGCATTCCGGAAATTCAAGCAAAATCTAGCCCATGACTTTGTCAAGCAGAACAAGACTCCGGATTTCAAAGGACAATATGAGAAACTGAAACATGATTGGCCAGAATTTGTGAAGCAAAAGAAATCGGAGCAGTTCATTCAAATATCGAAAAAATAAGGAAAATGCGGCTAAGAAGGAGTACAATCATATTATGGGGCCAGGAGGGTATCGCCTTTGGGAGCCTAGGTGGGAGAAGATGGAGAACGAGCTGAGGGCGCGAGGAATCCGTCCAGGTACGGAGGGATGGGACCCAAGGGCCAAAAGCTGGTGGTACGGGCATGGGGGAACGCT
>NW_021265460.1:0-547 GCF_002162155.2 Triticum dicoccoides
CGCACCCTCGATTCCCCTACTCAACCGCCGCCGCCGACCCCCCGCACCCCGCGCACCGTCTTATAAAAAAATTTAGTATCAAACAGCTTTTTAAATGCTACTGTCTTATAAAAAAAATATTACTGTTATTATTTAAACAAGTTTGAACATATTTAAACATAAATAAGTATCAAACAGCTTTTTAAATGCTAAAACAAAATTTGTGGAGCCTGGGAGTCGAACCCAGGACCTCCTGGTGTGAGAAGTGGCTGCTGACCAGTCGAGCTAGTAGAGTGGGCTTGACATAGATAGGTTCTGGTACTACATAACCTTTTGGCTCGAGTTGAAATAAAACAAATACTAATGGCGCACCACGGTGAGGTGCGCCATTAGTATGGACATGCTAATGGCGCACCACGGTGAGGTGCGCCATTAGTATTGTGGCCCCCCTTCGCCCGATCCCCCATTCGCCCGATCCCCCTTCGCCCGATCCCCCTCGCCAGTTCTCTCCCTCTCGATCCACCGCCGCCGCCGCCGCTGCCCTCGCCCTCGCCCTCGCCCTCGCCCT
>NW_021265461.1:0-1188 GCF_002162155.2 Triticum dicoccoides
AATAATTCAGACTAGGCCCACTCAATTTTTCAGAAAAGTATGCAACAGGTTTGCCATCTTGTAATAACACACCTCCTAATCCAATTCCACTAGCATCACATTCAAGCTCAAAAGTCTTACTAAAATCAGGAAGTTGGAGTAAAGGAGCATGTGTCAACTTGATAGAGGCAAAGGTGTCCCGTCTTTCGATGAGATGGTGGATTTCGCTTTGGTGGAAGTCGACTTTGACGATCCGACTACGAACGTGCGAGGACGTCGCGCCTTAGCAATCGCTAAACCAACTCCGAGAGGTTATTGACCACGCCGGAGCACGATCAACCTGACCACGAGGGTCTGTTTCCTGCGAGCAAACAAAGAACAAGCAAGAAACTAAGATTGCAATCTGGATATTGCGAATATAAGATGAAAGCTTTATTGATCAAGGTGGGGTTCTGTGACGCCTTTGTCTGGTCGTTGAACACAAACGAAGTACGCGAAGTTGCAGCTATGGCGAACTTTTAATCTAAACAAAACCCAAAGTCTAAACGATGCCCTAACGGCTGTATATATGGAGGAAGAGGGGGGAATTTCGTGGCCCTTGGTGGAGGGGTCCGAAATCAACCCTATCTCTTGTTTCCCCACACATACGGACTCTAAAAATAGCCTATACTTATGTATTTCGAAATTACATGGGCCTGGCCCAATAATAAGGTGACGCAGCACCTAAAATAGCCCCGGGACGAAATTTATGAAGTGGCATCTTGTATATTTCGTCCAAGGCTTCATGTGATAGAGGCAAAGGTGTCCCGTCTTTCGATGAGATGGTGGATTTCGCTTTGGTGGAAGTCGACTTTGACGATCCGACTACGAACGTGCGAGGACGTCGCGCCTTAGCAATCGCTAAACCAACTCCGAGAGGTTATTGACCACGCCGGAGCACGATCAACCTGACCATGAGGGTCTGTTTCCTGCGAGCAAACGAAGAACAAGCAAGAAACTAAGATTGCAATCTGGATATTGCGAATATAAGATGAAAGCTTTATTGATCAAGGTGGGGTTCTGTGACGCCTTTGTCTGGTCGTTGAACACAAACGAAGTACGCGAAGTTGCAGCTATGGCGAACTTTTAATCTAAACAAAACCCAAAGTCTAAACGATGCCCTAAGGGCTGTATATATGGAGGAAGAGGGGGGAATTTCGTGGCCCTTGG
>NW_021265462.1:0-1242 GCF_002162155.2 Triticum dicoccoides
GAGGTAGGAAACCATACACAACTTCAAAAGGGCACATCTTAGTAGTAGAATGCAATGAACGATTATAAGCAAATTCAATATGAGGCAAGCATTCCTCCCACATTTTCTTATTACTCTTCAAAACAGCCCTAAGCATAGTAGACAATGTTCTATTGACTACTTCAGTTTGGCCATCAGTTTGGGGGTGACAAGTAGTACTAAAAAGCAGTTTAGTCCCCAACTTAGCCCATAAACATCTCCAAAAGTGGCTAAGAAATTTAGTATCACGATCTGAAACAATAGTATTTGGCACACCATGCAAGCGAATAATTTCACGAAAGAACAAATCAGCAACATTAACAACATCATCGCTTTTATGACATGGTATAAAGTGTGCCATTTTCGAGAATCTATCCACGACAACAAATATGCTATCCCTCCCCTTCTTTGTTCGAGGTAAACCTAAAACAAAGTCCATAGATATATCCTCCCAAGGAACGCTAGGTACAGGCAAAGGCATATATAAACCATGAGGATTGAGTCGTGACTTAGCTTTTTGACATGTAGTGCAGCGAGCAATAAAACGCTCAACATCCCGTCTCATCTTTGGCCAAAAGAAATGTGTAGCAAGTACGTCCTCCGTCTTCTTCACGCCAAAGTGTCCCATTAATCCTCCTCCATACGCCTCCTGCAACAACAAAAGACGAACGGAGCTAGCTGGAATGCATAGCTTGTTAGCACGAAACACAAATCCATCGTTAACGACAAACTTGTTCCACATTCTTCCTTCTTTGCAATTCTGCATTACATCTTTAAAATCAACATCATGCACATATTGATCTTTGATGGTCTCCAAACCAAATATTTTGAAGTCAAGTTGTGAAAGCATAGTATAGCGACGAGACAATGCATCAGCAATAACATTTTCTTTTCCCTTCTTGTGTTTAATGACATAAGGAAAAGTCTCAATGAATTCAACCCATTTAGCATGTCTACGATTCAGTTTAGCTTGACTTTTAATATGTTTCAAAGATTCATGATCAGAATGTATAACAAATTCTTTGGGCCATAAATAATGTTGCCATGTTTCTAAAGTCCGAACAAGAGCATATAATTCTTTATCATAAGTAGAATAATTCAGACTAGGCCCACTCAATTTTTCAGAAAAGTATGCAACAGGTTTGCCATCTTGTAATAACACACCTCCTAATCCAATTCCACTAGCATCACATTCAAGCTCAAAAGTCTTATTAAAATCAGGAA
>NW_021265463.1:0-1009 GCF_002162155.2 Triticum dicoccoides
GGCTTAGGGTGAACATGGTTAGTGGCATCAGGATTCGTTGACCCGCCGCAGTAGTTTGACGCTAGTTTTATAATATGTATGTACTAGCCAGTAACTGCAAGTTGGTAGTGTCAGCTTTAGGGTCCAGTAAGTGCAACTTAGTAGTAATTGGTATTTGGTAGTAACTGGTACTTTGGTGGTATAACTTTTGGGTCCGATTGGATATGAAGATCGTCCATTAAGTGGAACTTGGCAGTAAATTGGTGGTAGTATGAACCCTATGTGGTGTAATGTACTTGCTATGCAAGTCTATATATATATAACGCACCCTGGTACCCTCCTTGATATAATTACCTTTATGGACTGCAATTATATTTCCATTTTTTGCCACAGTGATGCTAGTATTTTTAGAATCAAATCTAACCGGGTTTCAAATGGATTAGGCACTACTTTCATTTTTGAACGAGGTTTTTGTGTTGGCTAGTACGAGTTATTTTGAAAATGCGGTTTGTATGTGTGTCGCACAAAAAAATGCAATGCAAAACAAAAACTTGCGGGTCGAAATGCAATGCAAAAAATGATGTTTCTGTTACTTTTGAGATGGCATGCTATTTTCAAAATGATGTTTTTTTTAATTTGATAAACAGTATATAATAAAAAACATGCTATCTTTTAAAAAGCGTAATTAAAAAATGATGTTTTCAAAATCAGCATGCTGCTTTCAAAACAACATATTTAAAAAAGCATGTAATTTTTTAAATCAGTTTAAAAACAGAGTTATATTTTTAAAAAAAGCGTTATATTTTTAAAAACAACGTTATATTTTTAGAATGAGGCTGTTATTTTGAAATCAGCATGCTATTTTTAAAAACAACATATTCAAAAGAACATGATTTTTTTTAAATCAGCATGCTATTTTAAAAGTAGCATATTGAAAAGAGCATTATATATTTAAAATAAGCATGCTATTTTTAGCTATTTTTAAAATTAGCATGATATTTTTGAAAATAGCATGCTATTTTGAAAGTAG
>NW_021265464.1:0-945 GCF_002162155.2 Triticum dicoccoides
AGTTTTGACATCCATTTGCCAAATTTCATAATCATAAAATGCGGCAATTGCTAACATGATTCGGACGGACTTAAGCATCGCTACGGGTGAGAAGGTCTCATCGTAGTCAATTCCTTGAACTTGCCGAAAACCTTTTGCGACAAGTCGAGCTTTGTAGACAGTAACATTACCATCAGCGTCAGTCTTCTTCTTAAAAATCCATTTATTCTCAATTGCTTGCCGATCATCGGGCAAGTCAACCAAAGTCCATACTTTGTTCTCATACATGGATCCCATCTCAGATTTCATGGCTTCAAGCCACTTTACAGAATCTGGGCTCACCATCGCTTCTTCATAGTTCGTAGGTTCATCATGATCTAGTAGCATGACCTCCAGAACAGGATTACCGTACCACTCTGGTGCGGATCTTACTCTGGTTGATCTACGCGGTTCAGTAGTATCTTGATCTGAAGTTTCATGATTATTATCATTGGCTTCCTCACTAACTGGTGTAGGTGTCACTGAAACAGTTTTTTGTGATGAACTACTTTCCAGTAAGGGAGCAGGTACAGTTACCTCGTCAAGTTCTACTTTCCTCCCACTCACTTCTTTCGAGAGAAACTCCTTCTCTAGAAATGATCCATTCTTAGCAACGAATGTTTTGCCTTCGGATCTGTGATAGAAGGTGTACCCAACAGTTTCCTTTGGGTATCCTATGAAGACACATTTCTCCGATTTGGGTTCGAGCTTATCAGGTTGAAGCTTTTTCACATAAGCATCGCAGCCCCAAACTTTAAGAAACGACAACTTTGGTTTCTTGCCAAACCACAGTTCATAAGGCGTCGTCTCAACGGATTTTGATGGTGCCCTATTTAACGTGAATGCGGCCGTCTCTAAAGCATATCCCCAAAATGATAGCGGTAAATCAGTAAGAGACATCATAGATCGCACCATATCTAGTAAAGT
>NW_021265465.1:0-1135 GCF_002162155.2 Triticum dicoccoides
GCCCAAGTAGTTGGAATAGGATACAATCTACAATGTTCAGACCACCATACACATGCAAAACTAGTGAAAGCACAAACAGCAGCAGCAACTCGTCTCTCCTCAGGATATTGTAAACATGTAAATCGTTGTTTAGTTTCTAACTCCCAAGTAAGATATATATCAGGAACATATCTACCCTCAAATGGTGGAATATTCAATTTCAGTTTAGGAATATGGACATCATCTCGTACCTGAGGTGGTGGTGCAGGCCTACCATTACGAATATATACCTGAGGTCGACCTGCTGGTGGTGGTACAGGTGGCTGCACGTAGTGTTGATTTTGATCAACCTCATCCTCATAGTCTCCCACATAATCATCCTCCTCCGCATCAGCAGCAGGAGCCACAGAAGTATCAACAGCAGCACCAACAGTTTGGCCAAACGCAAGAGGAACACGGCTTGCTCGGCGGAGGTCTGCTTCGCGACGTGGAGGTAGTCGTTGTTGTTGTTCTTGTTGGAGAGGTGCGTTAGCTGCAGCGGGTGGTGGTGGTGGAAGACGCGCGAGCAATTCATTAAACTTGTTATCGAGCTTTGTTTCGAACGTCTTCTCAAAGCCAGTGATCTTCTCCATGGCCTCTTCAAAATTGTTCAGCACATCTTGCACCTGTTCAGTCATCATTAGCTGAAACTTATCATGAAGCTCCTTGTTCGATAAATTCTCCCAGTCAATCTCGTCGGCTTGTGATCCTGGCATGGTTAGCAGCAATAGAAACACACAAGAATATGATCCTACAGACTACGAACAAGTGGTGGTGGTGGGTGTCACAAATCCGTCAAGCAAATCTCAAATTCTTACCAGTTCTTACCCAGCAGCAGGCGGTGATCGGCAACCGTTGTAGTCAAAAACTCTCAAAGCTTGGATAGAGCGATTACCAGGGAGAGTCAAACGCACGACGTAGATGTATGTGGAGCTGGGAAGGCTTATAATATGGTAGCAAAAAGGGTCAGCAATAATCAATTCAGAGATGCAAAGTTGAATAAACGTTCAACGACGGTACTGTGCTGGTCCTAGGCTAGACTGTGCTAGAGACGCGAGCCTAGAACACTAACAAAATCACGGCGCGGCACGTAAACAAGGGAAAAGCACACTCTGGA
>NW_021265466.1:0-1357 GCF_002162155.2 Triticum dicoccoides
TACAAGTGATGATTTCAGGACTTTGAAGCCACCATAATGGGTGCATGAAGCCTTGGACGAAATATACAAGATGCCACTTCATAAATTTCGTCCCGAGGCTATTTTAGGTGCTGCGTCACCTTATTATTGGGCCAGGCCCATGTAATTTCGAAATACATAAGTATAGGCTATTTTTAGAGTCCGTATGTGTGGGGAAACAAGAGATAGGGTTGATTTCGGACTCCTCCACCAAGGGCCACGAAATTCCCCCCCTCTTCCTCCATATATACAGCCCTTAGGGCATCGTTTAGACTTTGGGTTTTGTTTAGATTAAAAGTTCGCCATAGCTGCAACTTCGCGTACTTCGTTTGTGTTCAACGACCAGACAAAGGCGTCACAGAACCCCACCTTGATCGATAAAGCTTTCATCTTATATTCGCAATATCCAGATTGCAATCTTAGTTTCTTGCTTGTTCTTCGTTTGCTTGCAGGAAACAGACCCTCGTGGTCAGGTTGATCGTGCTCCGGCGTGGTCAATAACCTCTCGGAGTTGGTTTAGCGATTGCTAAGGCGCGACGTCCTCGCACGTTCGTAGTCGGATCGTCAAAGTCGACTTCCACCAAAGCGAAATCCACCATCTGATCGAAAGACGGGACACCTTTGCCTCTATCAAGTGGTATCAGATTTCCAGGTTGCTCGGTGAGATTTTACAGTTTTTTCGTAGTTTAGATCGAGTCTGTTCTTCATACCTATAGTCCACGAAAAAGCCACAAAAAAAAATTAGGGTTAGTTCATCATATCCGAACCAATCTGAGCCTTGCATAATCTTTTTAGGGTTTTGCTTTGTTGAATTTGCGGTTGCATCGTCGTGTCTAGTTGCTGGTTTTAGAGTCTAGTCTTTTAGAGTTTCGAGTTCTGGTCATAAGTTGTCACGCCGCCGCCGCACCATCATCATCGCCCCTGCCATCTACCACCACCGCACCGAATCCGTATCCATATACCACCACCAATTCGTGTCCATATACCACCACCGATCCATATCCATATACTACCACCGCTACCACCACCGCTGCCATATACCACCACCATATATCCACCACCAATCCGAGTTCTTTGCTTATTAGGTTTGTTTTCGGGATCCCTCTAGATTCCGATTCGTGTTTCCTTGCCGGAGTAGGTTTCGGAAAAAAAAAAGAGTCGGGTAGCCACGCTCCGTTTAGGCCCAAAATTTTTCGAAAATGCATTTTTCGAAAAAATTTCTGGCTATCCTATTTTTAGGTGTTTCTGAGTGTTTTGAGACAGGTGCCATTATAGGAAGTTTTTTTTGACCCGTTTCCAGTTTTTGGGTCCGGGCAGTCCAAAAAAAAAAAATTGGTCA
>NW_021265467.1:0-1163 GCF_002162155.2 Triticum dicoccoides
TGGAATAGGATATAATCTACAATGTTCAGACCACCATACACATGCAAAACTAGTGAAAGCACAAACGGCAGCAGCAACTCGTCTCTCCTCAGGATATTGTAAACATGTAAATCGTTGTTCAGTTTCTAACTCCCAAGTAAGATATATATCAGGAACATATCTACCCTCAAATGGTGGAATATTCAATTTCAGTTTAGGAATATGGACATCATCTCGTACCTGAGGTGGTGGTGCAGGCCTACCATTACGAATATATACCTGAGGTCGACCTGCTGGTGGTGGTACAGGTGGCTGCACGTAGTGTTGATTTTGATCAACCTCATCCTCATAGTCTCCCACATAAGCATCCTCCTCCGCATCAGCAGCAGGAGCCACAGAAGTATCAACAGCAGCACCAACAGTTTGGCCAAACGCAAGAGGAACACGGCTTGCTCGGCGGAGGTCTGCTTCGCGACGTGGAGGTAGTCGTTGTTGTTGTTTGTGTTGGAGAGGTGCGTTAGCTGCAGCGGGTGGTGGTGGTGGAAGACGCGCGAGCAATTCATTAAACTTGTTATCGAGCTTTGTTTCGAACGTCTTCTCAAAGCCAGTGATCTTCTCCATGGCCTCTTCAAAATTGTTCAGCACATCTTGCACCTGTTCAGTCATCATTTGCTGAAACTTATCATGAAGCTCCTTGTTCGATAAATTATCCCAGTCAATCTCGTCGGCTTGTGATCCTGGCATGGTTAGCAGTAATAGAAACACACAAGAATATGATCCTACAGACTACGAACAAGTGGTGGTGGTGGGTGTCACAAATCCGTCAAGCAAATCTCAAATTCTTACCAGTTCTTACCCAGCAGCAAGCGGTGATCGGCAACCGTTGTAGTCAAAAACTCTCAAAGCTTGGATAGAGCGATTACCAGGGAGAGTCAAACGCACGACGTAGATGTATGTGGAGCTGGGAAGGCTTATAATATGGTAGCAAAAAGGGTCAGCAATAATCAATTCAGAGATGCAAAGTTGAATAAACGCTCAACGACGGTACTGTGCTGGTCCTAGGCTAGACTGTGCTAGAGACGCGAGCCTAGAACACTAACAAAATCACGGCGCGGCACGTAAACAAGGGAAAAGCACACTCTGAATTTTTTTTTTCGCTCTTTTTTTTTTGCGCTCTTTTTTTT
>NW_021265468.1:0-815 GCF_002162155.2 Triticum dicoccoides
CAAAGTGGTGCACTTGTTAGTGCTGATTTCAGGGACTTAGCATTTCCACCAAGTCCTTGGTCTGTTTATCTCATGATGCCATATGTTCATGTTGTTTCCTAGTGATCCGTGCCTCTTTTGAGGATGATCAGTAAGGATGATTTGTTAATCTTGTAGTGCTCTATCCATCCATGTCTTTGTTTGTAATTATGGAGCAACCTATCTTGAGTCAATCGAGCTCTACTTTTGTCATTTCGTGAATCTGGGCAGATTGTCTACTTGTTAGCGATTTTGCCGATGATGTTGTAGTTGATCCGTGCATGCTATGATTTTGTCCTTGCCATGTCTAGCTTGTATTTTGTGTATTTGTGATGGGTGTATGCTTATATTATCATGACATGGTCTGTAGTGAGTGCATCGAGCTCGTAAACATGCCTACTTGATACCTGTTTTCAGCATGCTCCAGTTTTCACTAAGTCTGAGAACTGATTATGTTTTTGCCATGTTCACATGCTTGCAAATGTATTTTCTATATCCCTTTTGGCTCAAGGTCACTAAGGGACTTTTGTTAAGCTCTTTGAGTAGCTCCATGCCATGCTTTACTTTGTCATGTTCAGATCCTGTAACATGTAGTTTTGTTGCTCCAAAGAGTGCTATCTGATCTGAAATTCCAGACAAGTGTTAATTTCACTAAGTCTGAAATCTGTTTACCAAATGCATTTTTGCCATGCTTGTTTGAACCTGTTAATGGATGAATTGGCCGTCGCTCAGTGCTAGACTTTTGTTAAGCATCATGAATGTGTTCCTGCCATGTATTTTGATGCCATGTTTGGGTG
>NW_021265470.1:0-3121 GCF_002162155.2 Triticum dicoccoides
TGACGTGTGCGTCATCCACTGCTTCGCCCTGCTCTAGGGCCGGGTCCTTATGGGGGCCGTTTTTATCGAGGCCGGTCTTCGGGCGGCGCTTGCGTCGCCGTTTTGATTGTTTGTTGGGGGAGTTGTCCTTCGCCACGTCCCGTTTTTCCTCATCGTCGCTTCTTTTTGGTGTATCCACCATGTATACGTCGTGAGTTGGGGTGGCTTTCCACTGCTCGGTAGGCGTTGGTTCTTGGTCGTCTTCGGTATCATCGTCCATACCGTCGATGTCTTCGGAGTCGTAGTCTAGCATGTCGGTTAGATCATCGACAGTGGCTACCAAGTGGGTGGTGGGCGGGCTTTGAATTTCTTCGTCGTCCGCATCCCAACCGTCCTGGCCGCAGCCCGACCAGGGCTCTCCTGATAATGAGAGATACCTTAGCAAACTCAGGATGTGGCCAAAAGGTGAGTGTTGAAAGATGTCCAAGGCCGTAAACTCCATGATCGGCGCCCAACCGGATTCGATTGGTGGGGGCGCGGGAGGTTCGGAGTCCGGCAAGGAGTCTGGCACCTCGGAGCTTCGAGCTTCGTGAGGGACAAGATCAGTGTTTGGCTCTATCGCCGTAGAGATTGCAGCCCCCGAGGCGGTGTCTAGCCATCCGTCCTCGATCTGCGCAGCCGGCTCCGAATTGAAGATCGGAGCGGGCTTGAGTGCGGCCTCCAGGGCACTATCGGTCGCAGAGCTAAATCATGCTCGTCGTGACAGTGCGGCACGCTCGGCTGTGGTTCGAATCAATCGAGGATCAAGTCCCCGCGGAGGTCGGCCATGAAGTTCAAAGTTCCAAATCTGACCTGACGGCCAGGGACGTAACTTTCGATCTGCTCTAGATGGCCAAGCGAATTGGCCCGCAGTGTAAAGCCGCCGAATACAAAGATCTGTCCGGGAGGAAGGTCTCACCCTGGACTGCGTCGTTGATGACAATCGAAGAAGCCATCGAGCCTATCGGCGACACACAGAGGAACTCTCAATGAAAGCACCAATGTCGGTGTCAAAACCGGCGGATCTCGGGTAGGGGGTCCCGAACTGTGCGTCTAGGCGGATGGTAACAGCAGACGAGGGACACGATGTTTTACCCAGGTTCGGGCCCTCTTGATGGAGGTAAAACCCTACGTCCTGCTTTATTAATATTGATGATGTGTGTTACAAGAGTAGATCTACCACGAGATCAAGGAGGCTAAACCCTAGAAGCTAGCCTATGGTATGATTGTTGTTCGTCCTACGGACTAGAGCCACACCGAAGAGGGCTAGGGTTACACATAGTCGGTTACAATGGTAGGAGATCTACATATCCGTATTGCCAAGCTTGCCTTCCACGCCAAGGAAAGTCTCATCCGGACACGGGACGAAGTCTTCAATCTTGTATCTTCATAGTCTTGGAGTCTGGCCGATGACGATAGTCCGGCTATCCGGACACCCCCTAGTCCGGGACTCCCTCAGGGGTCTTGGTATTGAGAATCTTGAAGTTAAGAACAGATGTCTTCTCAGCAAATGGTTGTGGAAGTTATCTAGTGGGACTGACGCCACTTGGGCGCAAATTCTTCGTAGCAAGTATCTTCAAACCAAAACTTTGTCTCAGGTGACAGTAAGGCCGACTGACTCACCTTTTTGGAAAGGGCTTATGAAAGTCAAACTATCCCTGTTTAATAGGACAAAGTTTATTGTTGGTAACGGTGCTAGTACGCGTTTCTGGGAGGATACATGGCTCAGACAGACACCCTTAGCCATTCAATACCCGTCTTGTATCGTATTGTTCAACGACATGAGGTTTTTGTTACAACAGTACTTCAATCTACCCCTCTTAATATTCAGTTCAGAAGGGCGCTAGTGGGCAATCATTGGGAAGATTGGCTCCGTCTAGCAAGTAGATTAATGGAGGTTCAGCTTTCTCAACAACACGATGAATTACGCTAGAAGCTTACTAGGTCTGGGGTATTTACAGTTAAATCAATGTATGTTGATGTTATCAATTCAAGCTCGATTCCTAGTTCTAAACATGTTTGGGCTGTCAAAGTCCTTTTGAAAATTAAAGTGTTTATGTGGTTTCTCCATAAACAAGTTATTTTAACCAAAGATAACTTGGCAAAGCGTAATTGGACAGGACCAACTAGGTGTAGTTTCTGTGATCGGGATGAGACGATCAAACACCTGTTTCTTGATTGCCCGCTAGTCAAAGTTTTATGGCGAACGGTCCATATTGCTTTCAATATTACTCCACCGAGTTTTGTCAACACGTTATTTGGAAGGTGGCTTAACGGGATAGAGCCCGAGTTAGCGAGACATATTCGGGTCGGAGTCTGCGCCTTTTTATGGGCGCTTTGGAACTGCAGAAATGATTTGATTTTTAACAGGACAACACACATTCATTTTTTGCAGATTATTTTCAGAGCCACGGGTTGATCCGTTCGTGGTCGCTACTCACTCCGACGGAGGCCAGTGAGCGTTTGGTTACTGGACCTATCCGCTGGGAGATGGTAGCTTGGGATATCTTCAACCGGTTTGGATGGCGGTCATGTAATAGGATAGACAATTAGTACATCTTCCTTCAAAGAGAAGATGTACTGCTTCATAGAAAGGTCCAAAATGGAGCTTCATAGAAAAGATTGAAAAACAGAGAATACATATGCTTGTGAGAACCAATGAATAAATAGCTTCGATATTACTGGAATAATAGAAATATAATGAGTTAGTGTCGTTACTCACTATGATTGAGCGCCTCAATGGAGATTCCTTGGCTTGAACATGTAGACCTTTGATACAGCAAATATTTATTTCATTATCTAAAAGAAAAGGAAGGCAGCTCTTTCTTCTGAAACTAACGGAATAATATTTCTCCTAAATACTTCTTGCATTTCAACCATGATCGCTAAGTCAACAGAACATATACATTACCATCCAAAAGCACATGGGTGGTCTCTCCTCCTTTTTCCGGGCTTGAGACCGGCTATGTGATTATAAGTGCCACCTTACAATGGCATAGGCAGAGTTCCCCACCCACCCTCCCAAAAAAGAAGAGAAAATGAAAAAAAAAGCACACCTAAAAAAATAATGAAGACATTTTTTTGGTTTTTGTATTTATCAAAT
>NW_021265471.1:0-1096 GCF_002162155.2 Triticum dicoccoides
CCCACACATACGGACTCTAAAAATAGCCTATACTTATGTATTTCGAAATTACATGGGCCTGGCCCAATAATAAGGTGACGCAGCACCTAAAATAGCCTCGGGACGAAATTTATGAAGTGGTATCTTGTATATTTCGTCCAAGGCTTCATGCACCCATTATGGTGGCTTCAAAGTCCTGAAATCATCACTTGTAACTCCGTTCTTGTTCCCCTTGCGCATGCCATCATCTCCATGCTTGTTCTTGCTCCAATGTTCATCCTTCTCCAAGCTAGGCCCTTCATTTGTAAGCAAAACAAATGTATCCAATTTAGGCAGCATCATATTCTCATGAACATTAGAATCATTACCAAGAAACGAAAGTACCTGGTAATTTAGTTGGCGTGCACGAGCTCTAGTAATTGGTCCAGTATGTATAGCAGCAGGGGCTGTGGGTGTAACAATTGTATTGATGTCCTCATCATCCTCCCCTTCTTGAAATGAAGTCGTGCTCGACGGAAGTTCATCTTCCCCACCCAAATAAGGCTTCAAATCTGCAATGTTAAAAGTGGGACTAACCCCAAAATCTGCAGGCAGCTCAAGTTTATATGCATTATCATTTATTTTCTCTAACACCTTAAAGGGACCATCAGCACGTGGCATTAGCTTTGATTTGCGCAAATCAGGAAATCTATTCTTACGCAAATGTAACCAAACAAGATCTCCAGGTGCAAACACAACATGTTTTCTACCCTTATCTCCAGCAAGTTTATATTTAGCATTCATACGCTCAATGTTTTTCTTAGTTAACTCATGCATTTTTAAAATCAATTCAGCACGTTGTTTAGCATCAAAATTAACCTTCTCCGAAGATGGAAGAGGCAACAAATCAATAGGTGCACGAGGTAGGAAACCATACACAACTTCAAAAGGGCACATCTTAGTAGTAGAATGCAATGAACGATTATAAGCAAATTCAATATGAGGCAAGCATTCCTCCCACATTTTCTTATTATTCTTCAAAACAGCCCTAAGCATAGTAGACAACGTTCTATTGACTACTTCAGTTTGTCCATCAGTTTGGGGGTGACAAGTAGTACTAAAAAGCAGTTTAGTCCCC
>NW_021265472.1:0-773 GCF_002162155.2 Triticum dicoccoides
AAATTTCGTTCGATTACCAAAACAGTGGTCCCGGTCAGCTTCCACCAACCCGTCCGGGATCGCCTCGAACCGGAACCCCTCGTGGGCACGCACTGCGGCGGCGCCCTCCGTGGCCTCCATGACGTGATGGTTGTGCTTGGTGTTGACGAAGGTGATGTAGACGCCATGGTGGTGCAGCAGCTTGGCCAGCTGGAGCGCCGGGTTGATGTTACCGGAGCTCGGGTGCGGCACCACCACGGCGTGTGGCGTCGCCATTAGTTCGTTCGTCCGGCCGTACGGAGCTGTGCAATGTGCGTACTATCCTTAACTAGCTAAGCTGTAGATGCCCTAGCTAATTAGATCGTACTTTGATGTGTAGATCGATCGGATCGAGGTCTACTCCCTCCATTCCAAAATATAGTGCGCCCGAGTTTCTGAGGTCCAATTTTGACCATAAATTTAACCAACAAGACCGACTGCGGCGGAAGGAAAAATTACATAATTGAAAACTCCTTTTGAATAGGAATTCACTGGTATAACTTTTGTTCCTACCGCAGTGGGTCTCATTGGTTAAATTTATGGTCAAACTTGAAGCACGGAAATAGAGGAAGCACTATATTTTGAAACAGAGGAAGTAGGTGGCTGACATTAGCGACTAGATCCATCCAAGTCTTTCTTTCTGAAAAAGGATCAGAAAGGGATAGAATTAGTGTAGGTGAGCATATTCCAAAATACAAGACATGGGACAGCAAGATGTCTCATAGAGATAAGATGAAAATAATTCCTATCTAATC
>NW_021265473.1:0-2282 GCF_002162155.2 Triticum dicoccoides
TTCCAAATAACGTGTTGACAAAACTCGGTGGAGTAATATTGAAAGCAATATGGACCGTTCGCCATAAAACTTTGACTAGCGGGCAATCAAGAAACAGGTGTTTGATCGTCTCATCCCGATCACAGAAACTACACCTAGTTGGTCCTGTCCAATTACGCTTTGCCAAGTTATCTTTGGTTAAAATAACTTGTTTATGGAGAAACCACATAAACACTTTAATTTTCAAAAGGACTTTGACAGCCCAAACATGTTTAGAACTAGGAATCGAGCTTGAATTGATAACATCAACATACATTGATTTAACTGTAAATACCCCAGACCTAGTAAGCTTCTAGCGTAATTCATCGTGTTGTTGAGAAAGCTGAACCTCCATTAATCTACTTGCTAGACGGAGCCAATCTTCCCAATGATTGCCCACTAGCGCCCTTCTGAACTGAATATTAAGGGGGGTAGATTGAAGTACTGTTGTAACAAAAACCTCATGTCGTTGAACAATACGATACAAGACGGGTATTGAATGGCTAAGGGTGTCTGTCTGAGCCATGTATCCTCCCAGAAACGCGTACTAGCACCGTTACCAACAATAAACTTTGTCCTATTAAACAGGGATAGTTTGACTTTCATAAGCCCTTTCCAAAAAGGTGAGTCAGTCGGCCTTACTGTCACCTGAGACAAAGTTTTGGTTTGAAGATACTTGCTACGAAGAATTTGTGCCCAAGTGGCGTCAGTCCCACTAGATAACTTCCACAACCATTTGCTGAGAAGACATCTGTTCTTAACTTCAAGATTCTCAATACCAAGACCCCTGAGGGAGTCCCGGACTAGGGGGTGTCCGGATAGCCGGACTATCGTCATCGGCCAGACTCCAAGACTATGAAGATACAAGATTGAAGACTTCGTCCCGTGTCCGGATGAGACTTTCCTTGGCGTGGAAGGCAAGCTTGGCAATACGGATATGTAGATCTCCTACCATTGTAACCGACTATGTGTAACCCTAGCCCTCTTCGGTGTGGCTCTAGTCCGTAGGACGAACAACAATCATACCATAGGCTAGCTTCTAGGGTTTAGCCTCCTTGATCTCGTGGTAGATCTACTCTTGTAACACACATCATCAATATTAATAAAGCAGGACGTAGGGTTTTACCTCCATCAAGAGGGCCCGAACCTGGGTAAAACATCGTGTCCCTCGTCTGCTGTTACCATCCGCCTAGACGCACAGTTCGGGACCCCCTACCCGAGATCCGCCGGTTTTGACACCGACATTGGTGCTTTCATTGAGAGTTCCTCTGTGTGTCGCCGATAGGCTCGATGGCTTCTTCGATTGTCATCAACGACGCAGTCCAGGGTGAGACCTTCCTCCCGGACAGATCTTTGTATTCGGCGGCTTTACACTGCGGGCCAATTCGCTTGGCCATCTAGAGCAGATCGAAAGTTACGTCCCTGGCCGTCAGGTCAGATTTGGAACTTTGAACTTCATGGCCGACCTCCGCGGGGACTTGATCCTCGATTGATTCGAACCACAGCCGAGCGTGCCGCACTGTCACGACGAGCATGATTTAGCTCTGCGACCGATAGTGCCCTGGAGGCCGCACTCAAGCCCGCTCCGATCTTCAATTCGGAGCCGGCTGCGCAGATCGAGGACGGATGGCTAGACACCGCCTCGGGGGCTGCAATCTCTACGGCGATAGAGCCAAACACTGATCTTGTCCCTCACGAAGCTCGAAGCTCCGAGGTGCCAGACTCCTTGCCGGACTCCGAACCTCCCGCGCCCCCACCAATCGAATCCGGTTGGGCGCCGATCATGGAGTTTACGGCCTTGGACATCTTTCAACACTCACCTTTTGGCCACATCCTGAGTTTGCTAAGGTATCTCTCATTATCAGGAGAGCCCTGGTCGGGCTGCGGCCAGGACGGTTGGGATGCGGACGACGAAGAAATTCAAAGCCCGCCCACCACCCACTTGGTAGCCACTGTCGATGATCTAACCGACATGCTAGACTACGACTCCGAAGACATCGACGGTATGGACGATGATACCGAAGACGACCAAGAACCAACGCCTACCGAGCAGTGGAAAGCCACCCCAACTCACGACGTATACATGGTGGATACACCAAAAAGAAGCGACGATGAGGAAAAACGGGACGTGGCGAAGGACAACTCCCCCAACAAACAATCAAAACGGCGACGCAAGCGCCGCCCGAAGACCGGCCTCGATAAAAACGGCCCCCATAAGGACCCGGCCCTAGAGCAGGGCGAAGCAGTGGATGACGCACACGTCA
>NW_021265474.1:0-971 GCF_002162155.2 Triticum dicoccoides
GGCACACGTCTCCGGGGTTTGGCCCCCCTCACGGACGGCGCCACCGCCGGCACCTGGAGGGGGGAAACGAACGCGTCGGGTCTACACGGAGGGGATCTTGCTGTGGGTCTGGCCCGGATGTTGCTCCAAAGTGTTCCTATGGGCTGACCTAACACAACCGGGTGGAGAGGTCCACTGGTCAAATCCCGTCCGTGCAAAGTCAAAGGGCTAGATCCCGTGGTCAAACGCTACAGGGTTAGGCGGGTCGGGGGCCCTGGGGGGTAGCAATGCCACCGGAGCGTCGCACCGGGCCCTCATACATGTGGGGTGGTGTGGTGCCATGTCCGAAGAGGCGGCACGCGTCTCCGGGCGTGGCCCCCCCCCTAACGGACGGCGATGACACGGTAGTAGCCATTCTGCGGTAACGATGCGGCGTGAATATTATTAAATACTCGGAGCGCGATAAAATCATGAGTTTTTTTGCACGACGTGTGCACATGTGCTATAGGAATGATAATATGTTTTTCATAATTTTTGGTGATGGAGAAGTATCCAAAAAATCCCCTTTACGCGGATTGCCCTTTGCGCATCTACGGCTGTGGCTGGCGGCCTCCGGGGGCTAGCATGCCGCAAAATCTTGCGTAGGCAGCCTCTCATGTGTTTGGAAGTGTTGTGGTGGTTGCAAACGCCCGGCACACGTGTCCGGGTGTGCCCCCCCTCACGGACGGCGCCGCCGCCGGCACCTGGAGGGGGGAAACGGACGCGTCGGGTCTACACGGAGGGGATGTAGCTGTCGGTTTGGCCCGGATGTTGCTCCCAGGTGTCCCTCTGAGCTGACCTAACACAACCGGGTGGAGAGGTCCACTGTTCAAAGCCAGTTCATGGAAAGTCAAAGGGCAAGATCTCGTCGTCAACCGCTCTAGGGTTAGGCAGGACAGGGGCCCTGGGGGGGTAGCAATGCCACCGGAGCGTCGCACCGGGCCCTCATACAT
>NW_021265475.1:0-897 GCF_002162155.2 Triticum dicoccoides
ATATAACTTCACATGAGAATGAAGCATGCCTAGTTAACTTGAATGCATCATGTGTTGAGTTACCTGTTGATTTGAGCACACCACCTATTTTAGAGACTCTTGTTACTGTCATGAATGCGTCATGTGATCAAACAACTGAAATATCAACAATTTTGAGTGCACCCATTGAATTAACTGTTGATGCAAAAGAACCAATGTTTAATCATTTTGATATGACCTCTAATCTTGATGATGATTCTGTGTCCAATGACTTATTGCATGTTTGCTTATTTAAGCATGTTGTAGCATGTAAATTTGATGCAAGTAAGGTTTATTCATCGAAGTTAGGATGGTTTAATGATGAACATTGCCAATCTTTTGAAGAGAATAAGAGCTTCACTTATATGTGCAAACTGAGTTCCAATATTTTCATGCCTTCTACTACCTGTGATAATTTTTTGGCTTTAGATTTTATGAATAATGAAAGTTACTCATGTATACATGTGACATATGTGCAAAAATCAAGGGAAGTTAAAATGGATGACATATACATATACAACATGTACACCTTGTCTCTTTTGTTAGCCACATTTCAGATTAAGCAACGCCGAGGACGGCTTTATTTTCAAGAAGGGGAGGATGATGAGGACATGACTACCTTGGATATGACCAAAAATATTGCATATATGCATATTTGTCAGGTGATTTCTAGTGCAAACTATTCAATAATCTATTTATGTTATCCAGAACAAAAATACTTCACACACTTTTGTGTTTTGTCTAATTGCAGGTGTATGGGACATTTGTACAATCCACATATGAAGATAAGGAAGAAAGAGATGTTTATTTGCTGTCCAAAAAGTTCTCTCACGTCACTTTTGGCCCAAGAGAAGATAGAGTCCAAGTCTCTCACGTTCT
>NW_021265476.1:0-826 GCF_002162155.2 Triticum dicoccoides
GCTTCCGGAGGCCCGTGGAGCGGTGGGGAGGAAGAGGGGGTCGAGGCGGAGCTCCTGAGCTCAGCGGAGGGGCGAGGGGTGGCCGGTGACGGCTGCTATGGCGATCGGCGGCGATGGTGGTGTTCGGCCGTGAGGGAGAGAGCGAGGGAGAGGAGGGAGGAACTGAGGGAGAGTGAGAGAGAGCAGGGGGGGAGGGCGTGGCGTCGTCCGGGGCATCGAGACGAGGAGGGGAGGGCAGGCAGGCAGGCGAGCAGGTGGCGTGGCGCGGTGGCGCGCGCGCGCCGGCCACACTCCCCTCCCTCTGTCGAGGACGAAGACGACAGAGGAGGGAGGCGGGCTGGGCCGCCTGCTGGCTGGGCCGGCCAGCTGGCTGGGCTGCACAGGGAGGAGCCCAGGTAAGCTCATCCTTTTTAAATATTTCTGTTTTTCTAATTTCTGACATTTGTTTTGATTTAAATAATATATTAAATCATTTATTTACCTTATGCCAATTTTTGCAGGAGCTAGATATATTATTCCAGAGCTCCTTTATAAATGGCATAATATTTGGACATATATTAATATATATAACTAATATATTTCCAAAGCAAATATTTATGCATTAAATCCAAATGCCCAAAATAAATACCTATGAGCTCTTAAAAATATTGGTTTGATTTTTATCTCTGTCCAATATTTTCAGAGAGCAACATGAGCATTTTCTTGGACCCTTTTGGAGAAATTTTTATTTGGGTCATTTTTCAGAAATGATTCTGAGGGTTTCACAAATCCCCATTTCAAATTAAATGGAATTTTAAACATGATGCACACACTCTGATGCATGACT
>NW_021265477.1:0-1112 GCF_002162155.2 Triticum dicoccoides
AGAACCTGAGGCATCCTGACCGGGGGAATTTGCGCCACCTCCTCTTCACGAAGCTGCACGAACGATACAAGTTCCCCGCTGAATTCGAAAACACAAGCCTCAAAGGGAATAAAGTGAACAATGCTGCCCTCACGAAGATGAGCAAGGCCCTGTCTACTTGGAAAAGCAATGTGAAGAGAATGACCGAGAAAGGTGAGAGTTATGAGAAGATCAAGGAGAAAAATCCTTCGATCACCGAAGATGACTACAACGACTTCAAGATCAATTGCTCGAGCACCGCAAGCTCCCAATCAAGTGAGTGGGGGAAACAAATGCGGGAGCTGAACATAGGGGAACACACACTCGGTCCCGGCGGTTACAGAGTGGCGGAGCCTATATGGGACAAGGAGGAGGCGGACCGTGCCTAGCAAGGCCTACCGCCCCTCTTCGATAAATACGGTGACAAGCAGACCAGGAACTTTGTCAGGGCCCAGTACAAGAAGGACCCGAAAACAAAGGAGCTTACCACGGATCCGAAGACCAGGCAGCTTGAGCTTGTTCTGGTAAGGAATACACCCCCGCGTAATTAGCTCCATATGGTTGCATTCTAATTAATGAAGCCGAATTTCTAAATGGTTCACATTCCTTCCACAGGCGACTGAAAGCAGTAGCGCGGGGTCGACTCAGAGCAACCCTTGGGACACCACTCTAAATAGGGGGTTGAATATAATGAAGAACAAGGATAAGCTCAGTAAGCCGACGTCAGCTGGTCGTGTGGCCGACAAAGGCTTGTCGACAAAATGGGGGTCATACTATACCGCTGGTGTGCGGAAGGAGAAAAAGACCAGCTCGGAAAGCCAGGCGCGAGAGGTTCAAGAACTCAAGGCACAGGTGGCGCGGATTCCGGAGATTGTCCAAGAGCAAGTGGAACAACGACTCGGAGCGACGATCACCGCCCTTGTGCCTACCTTGATCTCGGGGTTGAGTGCGTGGATTGCGGGCGGCCAACAGGGGCCGCCCCCGATTCCTAGCTTCACGGCCAGCAACTCGCATAATGCGATGGCGGGGCCATTGGTGCCTCCGGCGGAGGCGGCATTGGTGTCTCCGACACCGGCACGGGAGCTTAATGCACC
>NW_021265478.1:0-1209 GCF_002162155.2 Triticum dicoccoides
GGTCACTACTTAGTTGGGGAGTGGCAAAGACCGAGCATAGCTTGGGGCACCTCTCTACTCTGCACCAATTAAGCCACCTCCACATTGCACCTTGTGGGCACGGAACGCAAGTGATGGACGAGCTATCATGCACATACAACAACCGTGCATCATCCCACATCAAAACAGGGGCTAAAGCAACACTAGTACTAAACCTTTCAGTGTTGTGTTGTCGCTGTAACGATCCTCTCTCCATACCCTCTTCATCTTGCATGTGGAAGTACCAGGCTCGAGGACCTGGAGTAGGAATAGGTGGACAAGCCCACATCCAACTGATCACACCTTCGATTGCACTGATAGCTTGCGGGTGCTCCTGAAAGACATCTCTTGCATATAAGTATTGAGAATTCTGCTGCTGGCTCCCGATGCCTTGAGCTACTTCATGACCACCAACAGCAGCTCTACTTGCAGGACACGAGGAATCAATCTCCATGTATACAAGGCTTTTCATCAATGAACGATCTCTTAATGAGTAAAAGAAAAGTTTCCCATCGTTAGATTTCCAAACAGGCAGAAGCGACCACATGAGCCGTGGATCCACTACAGATACGTACCACATAAACTCAAAAGATCCAGTTCAACTGATGCCTTGTGGTGAATCCCCAAAAGCAAGGATAGATGATAATCCTGCAGCAGCACTAGCCTCCTTGGTCTTTTCTTCCCAATTATTCTGGCTAGGTGATGCAGATTGGACGGTGCTGACGTGCAACTTCTCCAAATACCATAGCATTCTATCATTCGCTGGCCATAATATTGCACGGAGCTTCTTGCAGCCCAGCAGCATGAGGCGGTTCAGGTATGGAGCTTCCACTTCTCTGAGGTCAATTGTTTTCACTGCTGTGCCTGAGAGGTCCAGCTCCTCCAATCTCCCCAAATTTCCTCTGAGAATTATACTATTTAACTGAGAACAACCCCGGAAGGAGATGCTAGATATCTTGGCTGCAGTTGCATCTTTGTTGATGAAGCTAAATGACTCAAGCAATGGAGGCAGGACATCGTTGATGATGCTAGATGTCGTAAGGCTGTTTGTACTGTACATATTGGGGAAATGTGCTTGATTATTTGTGTCTTCGTTCTCCATAGGGACCGGATCAGCTACTGTTACTCGAAGTACTACAAGGCTTGGTCTACCTCCACACAAATCACGTATGCTCCCATGCTTGACTCCTT
>NW_021265479.1:0-1364 GCF_002162155.2 Triticum dicoccoides
CAAACGAAGAACAAGCAAGAAACTAAGATTGCAATCTGGATATTGCGAATATAAGATGAAAGCTTTATTGATCAAGGTGGGGTTCTGTGACGCCTTTGTCTGGTCGTTGAACACAAACGAAGTACGCGAAGTTGCAGCTATGGCGAACTTTTAATCTAAACAAAACCCAAAGTCTAAACGATGCCCTAAGGGCTGTATATATGGAGGAAGAGGGGGGAATTTCGTGGCCCTTGGTGGAGGGGTCCGAAATCAACCCTATCTCTTGTTTCCCCACACACACGGACTCTAAAAATAGCCTATACTTATGTATTTCGAAATTACATGGGCCTGGCCCAATAATAAGGTGACGCAGCACCTAAAATAGCCTCGGGACGAAATTTATGAAGTGGCATCTTGTATATTTCGTCCAAGGCTTCATGCACCCATTATGGTGGCTTCAAACTCCTGAAATCATCACTTGTAACTCCGTTCTTGTTCCCCTTGCGCATGCCATCATCTTCATGCTTGTTCTTGCTCCAATGTTCATCCTTCTCCAAGCTAGGCCCTTCATTTGTAAGCAAAACAAATGTATCCAATTTAGGCAGCATCATATTCTCATGAACATTAGAATCATTACCAAGAAACGAAAGTACCTGGTAATTTAGTTGGCGTGCACGAGCTCTAGTAATTGGTCCAGTATGTATAGCAGCAGGGGCTGTGGGTGTAACAATTGTATTGATGTCCTCATCAAAAGACGTCAGCAAACTCCTGCAAAATGTTAGTGACAGCAGGAGGCAAAGAGGAAGGCACGTCCTCGAATGAAAATAATGCCTCTTTGCACACAAAAGCATAGCAAACAGATTTGCTGAAATCTAGCTCATCAATATCAGATTTGGTGGCAAATAAACATGCACTTTTCAATTTAATTTCAGGAGCAACACTAGATGGTTTATTATTAGGCTTCATTTGTTGCTCAAATTCTTTTGCCACAATCTGATTTTCACTCTTATTCGTCTCCTGTTTTGCTTTATTAGCTCTATTAATATCATCTTTCAAAATGGAATCAGGAGTCATAGGAAGCAAAGTAATATTTTTATCCTTATGAACAAGAGTATAGTGATTGTTTCTACCATGGTGTACAGAATTTTTATCAAATTGCCATGGTCTACCAAGTAATAAGGAACATGCTTGCATAGGTACCACATCACAATCAACATAATCAGCATATGTAGAGATACTAAAATGCACACGAACAGTACGTGTTACCTTAACCTTGCCGCTGTTGTTGAACCATTGGATGTAGTAAGGATGTGGATGTGGTCTTGTGGTGAGAGAAAGCTTCTCCACCATCTCCATGCTAGCCAAGTTGTTGCAGCTCCCTCCGT
>NW_021265480.1:0-608 GCF_002162155.2 Triticum dicoccoides
GTACCCTCCCCCGCTCCACCGGCATTACTGTTTAATGATATTTTAAAAAAAAAGTATTACTGTCTTATAAAAAAATATTACTGTTATGATTTAAACAAGTTTGAACATATTTAAACACAAATAAGTATCAAACAGCATTTTAAATGCATAAAAAATATTGTGGAGCCTGGGAATCGAACCCAGGACCTCCTGGTGTGAGAACTGGCTGCTGACCAGTCGAGCTAGTAGAGGGAACTTGATGTGGATCACGTCGGGTGGAAGATAACCTGTTGGCTCGAGCAGAAATAAAAAAAATACTAATGGCGCACCGAGGGGTGGTGCGCCATTAGTATTGTGCCGCCCCCATCCATATTTCCTCCCCGGCCTATCCCCTCTCTCTCCCTCGCCCTCGCCCTCGATCCCCTTCCCCTCTCCTCTCCCGACACTGCTGTCCCGCCGCCTCGACGCCGCCCCGTCGTCCTCGTCTCCGCCCCGACGCCCCGACGCCGCGACGCCGCCCTCTCCTCTCCCGATGCCGCCGCCCCATCGTCCTCGTCTCCTCGGCGCCGCTCTCCCCGTCGCCCCACCTCGTTGGACGCCATCACCCCGCCGCCCTCGTCGCCGGTGGA
>NW_021265481.1:0-1979 GCF_002162155.2 Triticum dicoccoides
TGGATCGCCTCTTCAGTTTTGTAAAAAGCAAAAGAAAATGATGAAAACTTCAAAAATTAAAATCCTTCCAGATGTAGTTATGTTACTACACGTACTAGTTAGGAAAATTTAAAAACTTAAATTTGGACATGTTTTGCAAAAAGTGTACGGAAAATGTAAAACGGCTATAACTTTTGCATACGATGTCAAAAAGAAATGTATAATATATCAAAATGTTCAGCACGAAAATCCACATCCGATTTTGACCGCCTACGGCCTGTTTGCAAATTTTTAGTATCCTCAAATTCTAAAAGGAAAAAAAGTTATGCGCAAATTTCAGTTTTTTTTTGATTTTTTTGTTAAATCTGGTCAAACGACTTATTCAAGAAGTATTAGTGTTACTAAATAATTATTCAAGAAGTATTAGTGTTACTAAATAATTATTCAAGAATATTAGTGTTACTAAATAATTATTTCAGTTTTTTTGAATTTGGTCAAATCTGGTCAAACTATGGTCAAACTGTGGTCAAACTACTTATCAAGAAATATTAGTGTTACTAAATAATTTTTTTTTTTAGAACAATAGTTTCAAACTCAAACAGTGAAATGTGTGACTTCATGCTCAAGCTAAGTTTCCGAGGTTAATAGGATTGACATCTTATTATTGTCAGGAAAACAACAAGTGCAGACTTGGAAACGAGAGAGAATAGAACCCGAAAGTTAAGCGTGCTCAGGCTGGAGTAGTGAGAGGATGGGTAACCGTCCGGAAAGTTAGATGATGAGGGGTGATTAGAGGTTAAATTGAGCAGTGATGAGGGATGATTAGACATGAGAGGTTAATATAATTCAAAAATTTGAAAAAAAAAACAATTTTTTAAAAAAAAATCATAAAATTTCCTTTAGTACCGGTTGGTGTTACCAACCGGGAGTAAAGGTGGACCTACAGGCAGCTGCCACGTGGAGGGCCATTAGTTCCTGTTCGTGCCAGGACCGGGACTAAAGGTTCCAGAACCGGAACTAAACGCCCTTCTGAACCGGGACTAAAAACCCTTTTTCTACTAGTGAGATAAAACAATATTCCTACTACCGAATGTTGGTATAGTATTTATTTATTTGCTTACTCTTTTCTATGGTGTGGCTTTTATTGGTTTAATGCATCTGTGAGTTTTACGTATACATTTCCAACTACCCGCCGCTTGAATATTTGACTTTACACCATTCACGTCTTGTTTCTTTTATCTGCGGACAACATATATTTAGATATACCGATTCATATTACGTCTCGCTACAACATGTTTCAACTTTGTACATGAATAGGCAATCCCACAATTTCAATGACAGATATTTTGTTGCGAAGCTAAAAAAGGTGATATCATCCATTTTTTATGCAGAAGAAAAATGACATTGTCTGCTTATAGTTCGCTTCATTTGAACTGAGTTGGTCCATTAATCAAACAATGTCTCTACAACAACGAGATGAATAATCATGATGGGTACGTTTGAGATATGTAAATATATTCTACTCCCTCCGTCCCATAATATAAGAACTTTTTTGGCACAACACTAGTGCCAAAAACGTTCTTATATTATGGGACGGAGGGAGTAGTATCCAAGGCACTTGTACAGATAGACCTCTTTCCGCCCCTTCGTCAGACTTGTCCACGGTAGATCCCCCAAAAATATATCATTCCTAACGTACCAAATACACCATAAAGCAGCATAGGCAACCAAGCTCACAGCAATAAGTTTTTCCTCAATCATCCAAGAAACCAAGCAAAGCCATTGTCAATCCACCGAGAAACAATCAAGGTCACAGCCTGCAAGAAAGCTTGGGCCACCGAAGCTGCTGCGGGAATCAATCATCCGTCTCTAATCTTTCATGGACAAGTTATTGGCCTTCTCGATCCTGAGCGGTTCATCAGCCGACAATACTAGGAAAAACCTTATAGACGGAGGCTTAACAGTAGCGCGGGTGAAAGGCACGCGCTACTACTACTTTA
>NW_021265482.1:0-853 GCF_002162155.2 Triticum dicoccoides
GCCAAAACTGCGAGTGTTGATGACCGGCACGTAAGCGCACCTTGGGGTTCGTCAATCGTGGATATCACTCCGGGACCCCAAAACAGTGAGTAATAGTCCACGAAACGGGCCAGAATCGGCCAAAGATGCGAGTGTTGATGACCGACGCGTAAGCGCACCTTGGGGTTCGTTAATCGTGAAAATCACTCCGGGACACCAAAACAGTGAGTAATAGTCCACGAAATGGGCCAGAATCTGCCAAAACTGCGAGTGTTGGTGATCGATACTTAAGCGCACCCTGGGGTTCGTCAATTGTGGAAATCACTCCGACACCCCAAAACAATGAGTAATAGTCCACGAAACGGGCCAGAATCGGCCAAAACTGCAAGTGTTGATGACCGGCACGTAAGCGCACCCTGGGGTTCGTCAATCGTGAAAATCACTCCGAGACCCCAAAACAGTGAGTAATACTCCATGAAACGGGCCAGAATCGGCCAAAACTGCGAGTGCTGATGACCGACACGTAAGCGCACCTTGGGGTTCGTCAATCGTGGAAATCACTCCGGGACCCCAAAACAGTGAGTAATAGTCCGCGAAACGGGCCAGAATCGGCCAAAACTACGAGTGTTGATGACCGACACGTAAGCACAACTTGGGTTTCGTCAATCGTGGAAATCACTCCGGGACCCCAAAACAATGCGTAATAGTCCACGAAACGGGCCAGAATTGGCCAAAACTGTGAGTGTTGATGACCGACACGTAAGCACAACTTGGGTTTCGTCAATCGTGGAAATCACTCCGGGACCCCAAAACAATGCGTAATAGTCCACGAAACGGGCCAGAATTGGCCAAAACTGTGAGTGTTGATGACCGG
>NW_021265483.1:0-1440 GCF_002162155.2 Triticum dicoccoides
TACACCATGGTAGAAACAATCACTATACTCTTGTTCATAAGGATAAAAATATTACTTTGCTTCCTATGACTCCTGATTCCATTTTGAAAGATGATATTAATAGAGCTAATAAAGCAAAACAGGAGACGAATAAGAGTGCAAATCAGATTGTGGCAAAAGAATTTGAGCAACAAATGAAGCCTAATAATAAACCATCTAGTGTTGCTTCTGAAATTAAATTGAAAAGTGCATGTTTATTTGCCACCAAATCTGATATTGATGAGCTAGATTTCAGCAAATCTGTTTGCTATGCTTTTGTGTGCAAAGAGGCATTATTTTCATTCGAGGACGTGCCTTCCTCTTTGCCTCCTGCTGTCACTAACATTTTGCAGGAGTTCGCTGACGTCTTTCCACAAGACGTGCCACCGGGATTACCGCCTATTCGAGGGATTGAGCATCAAATTGACTTAATTCCCGGTGCTTCACTGCCAAACCGTGCACCATACCGTACCAATCCAGAGGAGACGAAGGAGATTATGCGTCAAGTACAAGAGCTTCTCGACAAAGGTTATATACGCGAATCCCTTAGTCCTTGTGCTGTTCCTATTATTCTAGTGACGAAAAAGGATGGTACATCACGTATGTGTGTTGATTGTAGAGGCATTAATAATATTACTATTCGTTATCGTCATCCTATTCCTAGGCTAGATGATATGCTTGATGAATTGAGTGGCTCTACAATATTCTCCAAAGTTGATTTGCGTAGTGGATACCATCAAATTCGTATGAAATTGGGAGATGAATGGAAAACAGCATTTAAAACTAAGTTTGGATTATATGAGTGGTTAGTCATGCCTTTTGGGTTAACTAATGCGCCTAGTACTTTCATGAGACTAATGAACGAAGTTTTACGTGCTTTCATTGGACGATTTGTGGTAGTCTATTTTGATGATATACTGATTTATAGCAGATCTTTGGAAGAACATTTGGAACATTTACGGGCTGTTTTTCTTGCTCTACGTGATGCACGTTTGTTTGGTAACCTTGGGAAGTGCACCTTTTGCACCGACCGAGTATCTTTTCTTGGCTATGTTGTTACTCCACAGGGAATTGAAGTTGACAAAGCCAAGATTGAAGCTATTGAGAGTTGGCCGCAGCCCAAAACGGTCACACAAGTGAGGAGTTTTCTTGGCCTCGCTGGATTCTATAGGCGTTTTGTGAGAGATTTCAGCACCATTGCTGCACCTCTCAACGAGCTTACAAAGAAGGATGTGCCTTTTGTTTGGGGTACCGCACAGGAAGAAGCCTTCACGGTATTGAAAGATAAGTTGACACATGCTCCTTTACTCCAACTTCCTGATTTTAATAAGACTTTTGAGCTTGAATGTGATGCTAGTGGAATTGGATTAGGAGGTGTGTTATTACAAGATGGCAAACCTGTTGCATACTTTTCTGAAAAAT
>NW_021265484.1:0-661 GCF_002162155.2 Triticum dicoccoides
CCCCCCCCCCACGGACAGCGCCGCCGCCGGCACCTGGAAGGGGGAAACAGACGCGTCGGGTCTACACGGAGTGGATGTAGCTGTGGGTTTGGCCCGGATGTTGCTTCCCGGTGTCCCTCTGGGCCGACCCGACACAACCGGGTGGAGAGGTCCACTGGTCAAAGCCCGTCTGTGCAAAGTCAAAGGGCTAGATCCCGTGGTCAAATGCTACAGGGTTAGCCGGGACGGGGGCCCTGGGGGGTAGCAATGCCACCGGAGCGTCGTACCGGGCCCTCATACATGCGAGGTGGTGTTGTGGCATGTCCGAAGAGGCGGCACGCGTCTCCGGGTTGTGGCCCCCCTCACGGACGGCAATGAAACGGTAGTAGACGTTCTGCGGTAACGATGCAGCGTGAATATTATTAAATACTTGGAGCGCGATAAAATCATGAGTTTTTTACACAACGTGGGCACATGTGCTATAGGACTGATGGTAATTTTTCATAATTTTTTGTGATGGAGAAGTATCTGAACACTTCCCTCTACGCGGATTGCTCTTCGCACGTCTATGACTGTGGCCGGCGGCCTCCGGGGGCTAGCATACCGTCAAATCTTGCGTAGGCGGCCTCTCACAAATCTGGAAGTGTTGAGGCGGTTGCAAACGCCCAGCACGCGTCTCCGG
>NW_021265485.1:0-1119 GCF_002162155.2 Triticum dicoccoides
TGTTCTCATCGACCACTTTATTGCCTTCCGTTCAACACAACTTGTTCGTGTTTTGTGTAAACCTTGAGATCCCTGCTACCCAGCAGTTGATCTTCCTTACCTCGGAAGTATTACCATCTCTTTTTGTCAAGAATGTGGTGAGAATTTCACCACCTCTTAAGAATTCTTGATATCATAATACTTCTTGCCATCTTCGTTCATTCCTTGGCCCCCGTATTGTTTTCAACCGGAATACCGACAATTGAGCTATGACGTGTGAATTCAAAACTTCTAGCAAGCCTCTTGCTTTGAAGTGAAATTCTTAGACTATTGATTATTGAATCACCATTCCGACGTTGGTCGTGCAACCCAGCCCATATTTCGGGTGCACCTTACAACCAATGTTTAATTGTGTATGTTTTCCTCGAGCATACATCATTATACCATTTGAGCTGACAAATGTCATTTTCTTGTTCACATTATCGTGGAAATCCATCCGTTTGGAATTCTCGATGAATTGTCGCTGAGCCCATCAGCCACCTTCTCATCCCCTCCTTGGTTTAATGATGAACTATTGCTTCAGAAACCCGCTCCCATAGTTCATTTCTCGAGAATCTTGCAATGTCATTTCGTCGATTTGTGTTGCACCTTTTCCTCTCGGACCCCCTGAGTCTAAGGTATCATGACACCAATTGGATATGAATCTCGGTCAGATATGATGGTTGGGACAACTTTCCGAGAGTTATGATGTTGATCCTTTGGTGACCCGGTAACCTGATGTCATGCCTAGCACACCCCCCCCCCCGGCTGGAGGACCTATCCTTATAGATTCCTTTTCAGCAAGGTTATCCGTTCATCCATGAGGAAATTGTAAGACTTATTCTACAAGTTATTCCTGATGGATCCTTCGTGTTTCCAAAGTCTGATCTTCACATGAAGACCATGTCAATGCTATCTCGAAGCATGTCAATGGTACTCCGATTTTCAACAGGAACATTTGAAGCACGATGCTAAATTTTATTTATCATTTATCCTAACACTGTTGTATGGGTAATATCATGAGATTCCTTCTCCCTTACCTAAAGGGTTTTCTACATTATATCCTGTCATGGATATCATGCTCTACTTGTCCTTGGGAAG
>NW_021265486.1:0-1041 GCF_002162155.2 Triticum dicoccoides
CATTCACTTTAAATAGGGCACCACGTAATTCCGATGAGATGACACCATATGAATTATGGTTTAGAGAAACCTAAGTTGTCGTTTCTTAAAAGTTTGGGGCTGCGACGCTTATATGAAAAAGTTTCAGGTTGATAAGCTCGAACCCAAAGCGGATAAAATGCATCTTCATAGGAAACCCAAAACAGTTGGGTATACCTCCTAATTCAGATCCGAAAGCAATATGGATTGTTTCTAGAATCGGGTCCTTTCTCGAGGAAAAGTTTCTCTCGAAAGAATTGAGTGGGAGGATGGTGGAGACTTGATGAGGTTATTGAACCGTCTCTTCAACTAGTGTGTGACAGGGCACAGGGAGTTGTTCCTGTGGCACCTACACCAATTGAAGTGGAAGCTTATGATATTGATCATGAAACTTCAGATCAAGTCACTCCCAAACCTCATAGGATGACAAGGATGCGTACTACTTCAGAGTGGTACGTAATCCTGTCTTGAAGGTCATGTTGCTAGACAACAATGAACCTACGAGCTATGGAGAAGCGATGGTGGGCCCGGATTCTGATAAATGGCTTGAGGCCATAAAATCCGAGAGAGGATCCATGTATGAAAACAAAGTGTAGACTTTGGTAGAACGGCTCGATGGTCGTAAGGCTAATGAGTACAGATGGATTTCAAAAGGAAGACGGACAATGATGGTAAATGTCACCATTAAGAAAGCTCGACTTGTCGTTAAGATGTTTTCCGACAAGTTCAAGGAGTTGACTACGATGAGATTTTCTCACTCGTAGTGATGCTAAGAGTCTGTTGGAATTATATTAGCGATTACTGCATTATTTATGAAATCTTGCAGATAGGATGTCAAAACATTGTTTCCTCGACGATTTTAATGAGGAAAGGTTGTATGTGATACAACCGGAAGGTTTTGTCAATCCCGAAAGATGCTAATAAGTATGCAAAGCTCCAGCAATCCTTCTAAGGACTGGAGTGAGCATCTCGGAGTTGGAATGTATGCTTTGATGATGATCAAAATTTTTGGGTTTGTACAAA
>NW_021265487.1:0-1137 GCF_002162155.2 Triticum dicoccoides
AGTTTTCTGGGCTTAGCGAGTTATTGTCGTCGCTTTGTCGAGAACTTCTCCAAAGTTGCCAAACCTCTAACCGAACTCCTCAAGAAAGATAAGAAGTTCGAATGGACTCCACAGTGTGAGCACAGCTTTCAGGAACTGAAAAGACGCCTGACCTCTGCTCCCGTACTGGTACCGCCAGACTTCTCCAAGGACTTTGTTATCTACTGCGACGCCTCGCGACAAGGACTAGGTTGCATTCTCATGCAAGATCGACACGTAATTGCCTACGCTTCACGGCAATTGCACCCACATGAGGAGAATTATCCTACTCATGATCTAGAGCTTGCAGCCGTAGTCTATGCACTTAAGACCTGGCGGCATTACCTCCTCGGTAATCGTTGCGAAATATTCACTGATCACCAAAGTCTGAAGTACATTTTCACCCAACCGGATCTGAATCTCAAGCAAAGACGTTGGGTTGAGTTGATCACAGACTTCGACTTAGGAATAACCTACACCCCAGGGAAAGCCAACGTCATGGCTGATGCGCTAAGTCGTAAATCTTATTGTAACAACCTGATGTTACAACAAAGTCAACCGCTTCTCCATGAGGAATTTCGGAAGCTTAACCTTCACATTGTACCTCAAGGTTTTCTTTCCACCTTGGTAGCAAAACCTACTCTTACAGATCAAATCATCACTGCCCAAAAGCGAGATAAGGGAATATCTAAAATCAAAGAGAACATTGCTAGCGGAGGTGCTAGTTGTTTCTCCACAAATGATCATGGTGTTGTGTACTTTGAGAACCGTCTAGTGGTTCCCAAGAACCAGCATCTACGGCAGTTGATCCTTAAGGAGGCTCATGAATCTCCTCTCACCATTCATCCCGGTAGTACTAAGATGTATCAGGACCTACGCCAGAGGTTCTGGTGGACTAGGATGAAGAGAGAAATTGCTCAGTATATTGCTAATTGCGACGTCTGTCGTCGTGTAAAAGCAGAGCATCAACGGCCTGCTGGCACCCTTCAACCCTTAGCTATTCCTGAATGGAAATGGGATAAAATTGGTATGGATTTCATTACCGGTTTTCCCAGGACCAAGAGAGGGAATAATGCTATCTTTGTCGTTGTCGATCGTCTTTCCAAAGTAGCCCATTTC
>NW_021265488.1:0-1059 GCF_002162155.2 Triticum dicoccoides
CCACCCGGTTGTGTTAGGTCGGCCCATAGGAACACTTTGGAGCAACATCCGGGCCAGGCACACAGCTACATCCACTCCGTGTAGACTCGACGTGTTCGTTTCCCCCCTCCGGGTGCCGGCGGCGGCGCCGTTCGTGAGGGGGGCCACGCACCGGAGACGCGTGCCGCCTCTTCGGACATGCCACAACACCACCCCGCATGTATGAGGGCCCGGTACGACGCTCCGGTGGCATTGCTACCCCCCCAGGGCCCCCATCCCGCCTAACCCTGTAGCGTTTGACCACGGGATCTATCCCTTTGACTTTGCACGGACGGGCTTTGACCAGTGGACCTCTCCACCCGGTTGTGTCGGGTCGGCCCAGAGGGACACCGGGGAGCAACATCCGGGCCAGGCCCACAGCTACATCCACTCCGTGTAGACCCGCGCGTCCGTTTCCCTCCTCCAGGTGTCGGCGGCGGCGCCGTCCGTGAGGGGGGGCACGCACCGGAGACGCGTGCTGGGCGTTTGCAACCGCCTCAACACTTCCAGACTTGTGAGAGGCCGCCTACGCAAGATTTTACGGTATGCTACCCCCCGAAGGCCGCCGGCCACAATCGTAGACGTGCGAAGAGCAATCCGCGTAGAGGGAAGTGTTCAGATACTTCTCCATCACAAAAAATTATGAAAAATTACCATCAGTCCTATAGCACATGTGCCCACGTTGTGTAGAAAACTCATGATTTTATCGCGCTCCAAGTATTTAATAATATTCACGCTGCATCGTTACCGCAGAACGTCTACCACCGTTTCAGTGCCGTCCGTGAGGGGGGCCACAACCCGGAGACGCGTGCCGCCTCTTCGGACATGCCACAACACCACCCCGCATGTATGAGGGCCCGGTACGACGCTCCGGTGGCATTGCTACCCCCCCAGGGCCCCCGTCCCGCCTAACCCTGTAGCGTTTGACCACGGGATCTAGCCCTTTGACTTTGCACGGACGGGCTTTGACCAGTGGACCTCTCCACCCGGTTGTGTTAGGTCGGCCCATAGGAACACTTTGGAGCAACATCCGGGCCAGGC
>NW_021265489.1:0-1444 GCF_002162155.2 Triticum dicoccoides
GGCCATCTGAAAGCATATTTATAATGCAAAGGCGTTAGAATTTCTAGCAAAATTTCGGCAGCATAACAGCTGTAAATGCTCAAAAAGGATATTGAGACATTTGACAAAGGATTTCATACACACTCAACATCATCATATCAAAGTTCTGAACCATTCTGACTACATAATGTGGTAGTAGAACTGAACTAGGCTTGTAACCATCAAACTTATAAGGTACTACTGATTAGTAACACGTGATCCTGATAGAGGAATAGATCCTAATTCCTTAACCCCCGGTGGAAGAATGGACTGACTCAGATCAGAAAGTCATAAGGTATAAGAAGTAAAAAGAGCCTTACGTTCCAACCCACAAACAATTCCCCTACATATAACTAAAGAATTTCTAGACTCAACATCGACCAGTTTGGCTTGGAGAACCTACAGGCAGTCTGGCTCTGATACCAACGCTGTCAGGACCCCGACTCGATGTCACATCGATCTAGCTGGTAACACCTCATATCACTTTGCGGCCTCACGCACGGTATTCCCACGGGTGTCGCCTTACCTTTTCCCGGGACCGTTTGCGCCTTTTGGCTCACGTATATGATAGTGTCGCTAGCATCCATATGATAAAGAGCCCGGGCTGACATGACTAGTCGTAAACCCAAAGTGGCACAGACTTACAAGGACAGGCATCCATGACCCAGCTTCGAACGTGTCGGTCATCAGCAAGTGGGTCCGGGCTGTAGCACTGGGCTAACAGGACTCCGGTAAACCGGGCTGTAGCGGGCTAACAGGACTCCGGTACTCAAAGCATGACATTTCCCCGAAGGAACAGACACAGGAACGAAGAAGGACACATGCCGGCCAGCCTAAGTGTTCCAGAGCAGTAGCAAGCTACCATGGCTCAGCGGTAACACTAGGAGACATTTCCCGGTAAGAGAGGCTACTAAAGATAAACAACTAGATAGTTAGATCCCACACATACCAAGCATTTCAGTCATACACACAATATGCTCGATATGTGCAAATACAATGAAGCATCACAACATGACTCTACGACACAAGTACTTTATTTAAGGCTCAGTGAGCCATACATAACATACACAAAGGTACGGGTCTCACGACCCAACATACAAGTCATACAGTCATACAAACCAGCAGCGGAAGTAACTTGTCTGAGTACAGACAACTAGTAAAACAAAAGAGGCTTGGAAAGCCTAGCTATACTACGTGGTCCTTCACAAGCTCAGGGTCACCACCTGGGTCTTAAGCCTACTCGTTGATGTCAACGTCTACATAGAACCCATCAGAAGGGGTTGCAGCGTCTTCTGTAAAAATGTAGATTATAGCAACATGAGTACAAAGGTACTCAGCAAGACTTACATCAGATCCTACATACATGCATAGTATCAAGAAGGGTTGGTGGAGTTATTGCAGCAAGCCAGCTTTGACTCTTGGCTAG
>NW_021265490.1:0-1467 GCF_002162155.2 Triticum dicoccoides
AAAGAGCAGGTGGATCAGGGAGGCGAGAGAGGGGAGTGGAGGTAGGTGGGGAAGAGGCCGAGGCGTCGAGGGGGGGAGGCAACCTTATCCTCCTCGTCGACGGCGAGGCGGTTCGGCGGCGACGCGCGGCGCGCGCCCTCGGTCGGTTGAACAGGGGTACGGGAGAGCGACCGGGGAGGTTGGGCCGGCTGGGCTGGTTGGGGGCCAAGGGGGGGGCAGGGGCTGTGGGTCGCCGAGGCCCAAGGGGAGGCCAGGGCTCTCCCACCCCCTCTTCTTTTCCTTTTTTTAAACAGCTTTTGCATTTTCTTTTCTTTTTCTTTTAGCCAATAAAGACTTTGCAAAAGATTATGCCATTGGACAAAATAATCTCAAAGAATTATTAGGCACTGCCAAAAAAAAAAGATTGTGAGGCTTTAGAAATAGTTTGCCATTTTCATAAATTAAAAAGGCATTTAATTTATTTCTTAGGCCACTGTTTGAAGTAGCTTAGGCCACTCAAACCTTTTTGCAAAAATGTTGGTTCACCACCAATAGTAGTTGTGGATTATTCTGCACATGATGAACATTTTTGTTTTCATGTCTGAGCATTTTGAATTTCAGACAAAATTTGAATTTGAATTCAACTGGAATTTAAAAGAGAAAGGAGACAATTATGATCAGGAACATGTTTAGCAAAAAGATTAACTTAACCCCAGGGGTTACTGTAGCATCATTACACCGGGGTGTTACAACTCTCCTCCTCTAAAAGAAATTCTCGTCCCGAGAATTAAGAGGTAGAAGGGAAAAGATCGGGGTATTCAGCCCGGAGGTTATCTTCGCGTTCCCAAGTGGCTTCCTCTTTAGTATGATTCGACCATTGCACCTTGAGGAACTTAGTAACCTTCTGGCGGGTTCGACGTTCAGCTTCTTCAAGAATGCAGATCGGATGCTCCTTGTATGTGAGAGCATCTTGAATTTCAATCAATTCCGGATCCACTTCACGTTCCGGATCCTTGAAGCATCGAAGAAGTTGCGACACATGGAAGACGTCATGGACGTGAGAGAACTGAGGTGGCAACTCCAATTGATAAGCCACCAGTCCACGACGGGCGAGAATACGGAAGGGACCAATGTAGCGAGGAGCTAACTTTCCCTTGACTCCGAACCGATGAGTGCCTCTCAAAGGAGTGACACGCAGATAAGCTTGTTCACCAGGTTGATAAGTTGAACCCCAGTGTTTCCGGTCATAGTTGCTCTTCTGGCGGGATTGGGCCGCCTTGAGATTATCCCGGACAATGCGAACCTGCTCTTCAGCTTGTTGAATAATGTCTGGACCAATGAGTGCTCGTTCCCCAGTTTCGGACCAATTCAGAGGGGTTCGGCACTTACGTCCATAAAGCACTTCAAAGGGTGCCATCTTCAAGCTGGCTTGATAGCTGTTGTTATAAGAGAACTCCGCATAAGGGAGAGATTCTTCCCACTTCTTGC
>NW_021265491.1:0-976 GCF_002162155.2 Triticum dicoccoides
ACCACCGGAGCCACCAGCATCCCCACGCCCAGCCAGTTAGGCCACGAGCTCCGCCTTGGATCCGGGAAGCTCTACCACGACGCACGCGACGCCGGGTGCCCTGAAGCCACGCCATCACCGCCATCTTCATCGCCACGGCCGGCGATCGCCGCCGTTCGATTCGCAGCACCGAAGACGCCCCCGAGCTCGCTGACCACCTCATCGGTCTCCCTGTGAGCTCCTGCTGCCTCCTCTTTGCTCGCCCCCTCTGTTCCCGTCCCCTAGCTCCATCTTCCGACCACGGCCGAGCTTGCCGCTGCCGTGCCATGTCGTTGCCGTGGCCAGGGCCATCCCAGCGTGCGCCTGAGCGCGTCACCATGTTCGCCGCCCTCCCAGGAGCCCGCAGCGCCCTTCGGTCTCTCCTCTAGTGCTCTATAGCGCCACCCCAGGATTGCCCGAGCTGCTGCCGCCGCCAAACCTCGTCGCCGACCACTTTTCCGGCCACCCCAGCACCTGTCACCGCCACCACTAGATGCGCGCCACTGCGCGCGTTCGAATGCAACAAACCACGGCCGAAACGATGCCATGTGGCTCATTTCCGAGCCCTCCGCCGCGTCTGGACTCGCCGGCGGCTAAACGCCGGCGACCGCTGACCCGATGACCGGCGTGGGTTGACCCCACTGCCCGGTTTGACCCCCTCTCTCTCTCACTGACCTGCGGGCCCCGCCCGGCTAATTAGGCTAGGATTAGTGTTAACTAAATATTAGTTAGTTTAATAGACACTGACAATGGGCCCCAGGCCGTTAACTAAATTAGATTAGTTAGGTTAGTCACTGACGGATGGGACCCACAGGTCAGGATTGACCTGGACCAGCCCGTTGACCCGCTGACGTCACTGTGACGTGGGGCTGACGCAATAAGTATTTTCTGGATTTAATTATATTCAGGAAATTCCAGAAAATGCCTAAAACTTATAAAATTCATAGAAAATTAACCG
>NW_021265492.1:0-997 GCF_002162155.2 Triticum dicoccoides
ACCACCGGAGCCACCAGCATCCCCACGCCCAGCCAGTTAGGCCACGAGCTCCGCCTTGGATCCGGGAAGCTCTACCACGACGCACGCGACGCCGGGTGCCCTGAAGCCACGCCATCACCGCCATCTTCATCGCCACGGCCGGCGATCGCCGCCGTTCGATTCGCAGCACCGAAGACGCCCCCGAGCTCGCTGACCACCTCATCGGTCTCCCTGTGAGCTCCTGCTGCCTCCTCTTTGCTCGCCCCCTCTGTTCCCGTCCCCTAGCTCCATCTTCCGACCACGGCCGAGCTTGCCGCTGCCGTGCCATGTCGTTGCCGTGGCCAGGGCCATCCCAGCGTGCGCCTGAGCGCGTCACCATGTTCGCCGCCCTCCCAGGAGCCCGCAGCGCCCTTCGGTCTCTCCTCTAGTGCTCTATAGCGCCACCCCAGGATTGCCCGAGCTGCTGCCGCCGCCAAACCTCGTCGCCGACCACCTTTCCGGCCACCCCAGCACCTGTCACCGCCACCACTAGATGCGCGCCACTGCGCGCGTTCGAATGCAACAAACCACGGCCGAAACGATGCCATGTGGCTCATTTTCGAGCCCTCCGCCGCGTCTGGACTCGCCGGCGGCTAAACGCCGGCGACCGCTGACCCGATGACCGGCGTGGGTTGACCCCACTGCCCGGTTTGACCCCCCCTCTCTCTCACTGACCTGCGGGCCCGCCCGGCTAATTAGGCTAGGATTAGTGTTAACTAAATATTAGTTAGTTTAATAGACACTGACAATGGGCCCCAGGCCACTAACTAAATTAGATTAGTTAGGTTAGTCACTGACGGATGGGACCCACTGGCCAGGTTTGACCTGGACCAGCCACGTTGACCTGCTGACGTCACTAATACGTCATGCTGACGCAGTATTTGTTTCTGGAATTAAAATAAATCAAAAATGATTTATAAATTTCAGATAATAACCAAAACTTCTAAAAATCATAGAAAATTAACCGTAACTCCAAATT
>NW_021265493.1:0-2708 GCF_002162155.2 Triticum dicoccoides
GAACCAGCATAGGCAGTATCGAGCAGGTTGTGATTATCAAGAGAAAGCCGAGCACAAAAATTCTGGATAATCATTTCCCGAGAGAGCTCATGATTGGGGCATGAATATAACATTGACTTAAGCCTCCCCCAAGATTGAGCGATGCTTTCTCCTTCGCGAGGCCAAAAATTATATATGTAATTACAATCACGATGAACAAGATGCATAGGATAGAACTTCTGGTGAAATTCCAACTTCAATAACTTATAATTCCAAGATCTCGTATCATCACATAGCCTATACCATATGAATGCATCTCCCTTCAAAGATAAAGGGAAGACCTTCCTTTTGACAACATCATCGGGAATACCTGCAAGCTTAAATAATCCACAAACTTCATCCACAAAGATAAGGTGTAAATCGGGATGCAATGTTCCATCTCCTACAAATGGATTAGCTAGCAGTTTCTCTATCTACCCGAAGGGATATCAAATTAAATATTTTCATAAAGTTTAGTAGGTTGAGGAGAAACTCTTTGCTCTTCTAGTTGGGGTCAAGATACCCCAAACAAGCCCCTCAAAGGATTAGTTTCCATAGTGATAAGTAACAGAAAATTTCAGCACACTATCTAAATGTTTCCTTACCAAGTTCCACTCACCAAAAGCACTACACTCCTGGGCAACGGTGCCAGAAAAGAGTCTTGATGACCCAAAAGTGTAGGGGATCAATCATAGTCCTTTCCATAAGTAAGAGTGTCGAACCCAACGAGGAGCAGAAGGAAATGATAAGCGGTTTTCAGTAAGGTTTTCTCTGCAAGCACTGAATTTGTAGGTGATAGATAGTTTTGTGATAAGATAAATAGTAACGAGTAACAAGTAAATAAAGTAAATAGAGTGCAGCAAGGTGGCCCAATCCTTTATGTTGCAAAGGATAAGCCTGGACAATTTCTAATAATGAGAAAGGAGCTCCCGAGGACACATGGGAATTATCGTCAAGCTAGTTTTCATCACGTTCATATGATTTGCGTTTGGTACTTTGATAATTTGATATGTGGGTGGACCGATACTTGGATACTGCCCTTACTTGGACAAGCATCCCACTTATGATTAACCCCTATTGCAAGCGTCCGCAACTACAAAAAAAGTATTAAGGTAAACCTAACCACAACATTAAACATATGGATCCATATCAGCCTCTAACAAAGCAACACATAAACTAGGGTTTAAGCTTCTGTCACTTCAGCAACCCATCATCTACTTATTACTTCCCCATGCCTCCCTCTAGGCCCAAATAATGGTGAAGTGTCATGTAATCGAAGTTCACATAACACCACTAGAGGAAAAGACAACATACATCTCATCACAATATCGAACGAATACCAAATTCACATGACTACTCACTACAAGAAATATGTCAACTTGTGACTACCACTATTGGTCACTGAAAGGTCGTAGTTTTTCATTTGCGACCTTTTTGTGACCAAAAACATAAGGTCAAAAGCTGGTGGTCGCAAACTGAAATTAGTGACCTTCTTTGCGATATGTAAAAGGTCGTTGGTTCCACGACCAAATTTTTGGTCACAAGCAACCTCCCCAGACCATGTAGGCATCCAGCATGGCAAGCTGATGTGGCACAACAATCAGCCCGGTCAGATTTAGTGTTTTACATGGGTCGAGCCCAACAATTCAGCCCATTTATATATTTTTCGCTGCTAATTTTGGTGAACTACATAGGCCAAGCCCTACAATTCGGCCTTTTTATTTTTGGGGCCATGGCCTTTTTGTACCAGTAGTTTTAGTTTTCTTTTTTTATAAAATGGGTCCATTAGTCAAACAGGTCCCACTTGTCAGGTTCTGATAAATGGGTCCCAGCTATTAGGCTCAGATTCTTCATATTTCAGTTTGACATCATATTTGAATTTCATAGTAAGAAAATAACCAGTATTTAAATAGGCAAGCAGAAAACACACATAGTTATTCTAATAACAATAGCCAGATTCACTATAAGCTCTACAAATGACACGTAATACAAGCTCTAACATATACAATGCTTTACAAGCTCTACAAATGCAAAGCTCTACAGTACTTTAGAAGCTCTCCAAGTAATGTTACAAGCTTTATAAGTGTTCTCTTCTTCAGCATGGAGCTCCTTCAACAGCGATCAAATGTCGGACTCACGGACAGACATAGTCAGGACTGGGCTGACAGAAATACAACATGCCTTCCACAGTCGCCCTGTTACATGAATCGCCTGAGAAGAATCAGAAAAACTGGAGCCAATATAATATGAACATTCCATTAAAAAAAAGTAGTAAAGGAGTAAAGGACAATTCTTTATATAATGATACACAGATTTCAGCTAGTACCAAGCTTTTTTAGCCGAGCTAGTTAAAATGAGATATTCATACAAGACAATAGAGACTATATGAATATGCATGGCACAAGTGCAGGTCCTGGTTACTGGCTACACATGTAACACTAATAAATGGATAGAACAATAATGGGAACAACTCCAGATTACACACAAAGCTCTATCCATAGTGCCAACTATGGATAAAATCATGCACACTCCCAACAGAACTCAGTCACACAGTATAATTCTAACTATAATATAACCAAGAACTAAAGATTGTCACACAGTATAATTATGACTATAATATAACTAGAGAACTAAAGATTCTACGTACTTAGAACTCAACTAATAAGTGAGAATGATCTGATTGTATGGAA
>NW_021265494.1:0-1415 GCF_002162155.2 Triticum dicoccoides
AGATGATTCGAGTAGATGTTGTATATATTTACTTGATGAAACACAAGTCTGAATTATTGAATGGTTCAAGTAATTTCAGAGTGAAGTAGAAGATCATTGTGACAAGAGGATAAAATGTCTATGATATGATCATAGAGATGAATATCTGAGTTACGAGTTTTGGCACACAATTAAGACATTGTGGAAATTGTTTCGCAATTAATACCGCCCGGAACACCATAGTGTAATGGTGTGTCCGAACATCATAGTTGCACCCTATTGGATATGGTGCATGCCATGATGTCTCTTATCGAATTACCGCAATTGTTCATGGGTTAGGCATTAGAGACGACCACATTCACTTTAAATAGGGCACCGCGTAATTCCGATGAGATGACACCGTATGAATTATGGTTTAGAGAAACCTAAGTTGTCGTTTCTTAAAGGTTTGGGGCTGCGACGCTTATGTGAAAAAGTTTCAGGATTAAGCTCGAACCCAAAGCGGATAAAATGCATCTTCATAGGAAACCCAAAACAGTTGGGTATACCTCCTAATTCAGATCCGAAAGCAATACGGATTGTTTCTAGAATCGGGTCCTTTCTCGAGGAAAAGTTTCTCTCGAAAGAGTTGAGTGGGAGGATGGTGGAGACTTGATGAGGTTATTGAACCGTCTCTTCAACTAGTGTGTGGCAGGGCACAGGAAGTTGTTCCTGTGGAACCTACACCAATTGAAGTGGAAGCTTATGATATTGATCATGAAACTTCGGATCAAGTCACTACCAAACCTCGTAGGACGACAAGGACACGTACTACTTCGGAGTGGTAAGGTGATCCTGTCTTGGAAGTCATGTTGTTGGACAACAATGAACCTACGAGCTATGGAGAAGCGATGGTGGGCCCGGATTCCGATAAATGGCTCGAGGCCATAAAATCCGAGAACGGATCCATGGACTTTGGTGGACTTGCCCGATGATCGGCAAGCCATTAAGATAAATGGATCTTTAAGAAGAAGACGGACGTGGATGGTAATGTCACCATCTATGAAGCTCGACTTGTGGCGAAGTGTTTTCCGACAAGTTCAAGGAGTTGACTACGATGAGATTTTCTCACTCGTAGCGATGCTTAAAGTCCGTCGGATTCATGTTAGCATTAGCTGCATTTATGAAATCTGGCAGATGGATGTCAAGACAAGTTTCCTTACTAGTTTTCGTAAGGAAAGGTTGTATGCAATACAATCAGAAAAGTTTTGTCGATCCTAAGGATGCTAAAAGGTATGCTAGCTCCAGCAATCCTTCTAAGGACTGGAGTGAGCATCTCGGAGTTGGAATGTATGCTTTGATGATGATCAAAGATTTTGGGTTTGTACAAAGTTTATGAGAAACTTGTATTTCCAAAGAAGTGAGTGGGAGCACTATAGAATTTCTGATGAGTATAT
>NW_021265495.1:0-1026 GCF_002162155.2 Triticum dicoccoides
TGGATACTATAAAATGCTCAAGACAAGTGTGAGTGCTATGGATGGCCTTCTCGTAGGGAGACGGGGACGAATCCATAGTAGTGTATTGTGTGGTGATTAGTGGACTCGTGTACGTTGTTTCACCTCCAGAGTTTCTGGTAGTCGTAGAATAGGATAGCCACAGAGTCAAAGCTGGCTTGCTGCAACTAAACCCCACATTACCCTCTTGATACCAATGCATGTACGATAGGATCTGATGTAAGTCTTGCTGAGTACCTTTGTACTCATGTTGCTTTATTTATGTTTTTGCAGCGGAGACTTCGGTCTTACTAGTGTTCTCGTGGACTTCGACTAGTAGCTAGTACCTCAGCTACGATCTTGATCGGATGTTGTAGATAGTCAGGCTCTTCAGCCTTTTTCTTTTGTAGATGTCTGTACCCAGACATGTAATGCTTCCGCTTGTTGCTTGATTGCTCTGACTGTTGGGTCATGTGACCCCTGTTTGTAATAATACTGTGACGGCTCTTCTGAGCCTTTATCTATATGAGTTGTTGAGTTATGCTGTGATGCCATGTTGTACAGCACATACTTGCATGTTATGCGTACGTGTAATGTGTATTGCTATGTGTGCGATCTGACTATCTAGTTGTTTATTCTTAGTAGCCTCTCTTACCAGGAAATGTCTCCTAGTGCTTCCACTGAGCCCTGGTAGCTTGCTACTGCTCCGGAACACTTAGGCAGGCCGGCATGTGTCCTTCTTCGATCCTGTGTCTGTCCCTTCGGGGAAATGTCACGCGATGAATACCGGAGTCCTGCTAGCCCGCTACAGCCCGGTTCACCGGAGTCCTGTTAGCCCAGTGCTACAGCCTGGATTCACTCGCTGATGACCGACACGTTCGATGCTGGGTCATGGATGCCTGTCCCTGTAAGTTAGTGCCACTTTGGGTTTACGACTAGCCATGTCAGCCCGGGCTCTTTATCATATGGATGCTAGCGACACCATCATATACGTGTGCCAAAATGCGCAAACGGTCCCGGGCAAAGGTA
>NW_021265496.1:0-1614 GCF_002162155.2 Triticum dicoccoides
TAGGTAAATGTAGAGGCAGCGTGCCGACGGCGATCACATCGACTCTGGAACCATTCCCGACGCGCATCGTCACCTCGTCCTTCGCCAGTCTCCGTTTATTCCGCAGCTCCTGCTGTGAGTTACAAATATGAGCAACGGCACCGGTATCAAATACCCAGGAGTTACTACGAGTACTGGTAAGGTACACATCAATCACATGTATATCAAATATACCTTTGGTGTTGCCGGCCTTCTTATCCGCTAAGTATTTGGGGCAGTTCCGCTTCCACTGACCCTTCCCCTTGCAATAAAAGCACTCAGTCTCAGGCTTGGGTCCATTCTTTGACTTCTTCCCGGTAACTGGCTTACCAGGCGCGGCAACATCTTTGCCGTCCTTCTTGAAGTTCTTCTTACCCTTGCCCTTCTTGAACTTAGTGGTCTTATTGACCATCAACACTTGATGTTCTTTCTTGATTTCAGCCTCTGCTGACTTCAGCATCGAGAACACTTCAGGAATGGTCTTTTCCATCCCCTGCATGTTGTAGTTCATCACAAAGCTCTTGTAGCTTGGTGGGAGCGACTGGAGGATTCTGTCAATGACCGCCTCATTTGGGAGGTTAATGTTCAGCTGGGTCATACGGTTGTGCAACCCAGACATCTTCAGGATGTGCTCACTGACAGAACTGTTTTCCTCCATCTTACAACTGTAGAACTTGTCGGAGACATCATATCTCTCGACCCGGGCATGAGCTTGAAAAACTAGTTTCAGCTCTTCGAACATCTCATATGCTCCGTGGTGCTCAAAACGCTTTTGGAGCCCCGGTTCTAAGCTGTAAAGCATGCCGCACTGAACGAGGGAGTAATCATCAGCACGAGACTGCCAAGCATTCATAATGTCTTGGTTCTCTGGGACGGGAGCGTCACCTAGCGGTCCTTCTAGGACATATTGTTTCCTGGCAGCTATGAGGATGATCCTCATGTTCCGGACCCAGTCCGTATAGTTGCTGCCATCATCTTTCAGCTTGGTTTTCTCTAGGAACGCGTTGAAGTTCATGTTGACATTAGCGTTGGCCATTGATCTACAAGACATATTTGCAAAGGTTTTAGACTAAGTTCATGATAATAAAGTTCTAATTAAATTATGAACTCCCACTTAGATTAGACATCCCTCTAGTCATCTAAGTGTTACACGATCCGAGTCGACTAGCCCGTGTCCGATCATCACGTGAGACGGACTAGTCATCGTCGGTGAACATTCTCATGTTGATCGTATCTTCCATACGACTCGTGTTTGACCTTTCGGTCTCCGTGTTCCGAGGCCATGTCTGCACATGCTAGGCTCGCCAAGTTAACCCTAAGTGTTTTCGCTGTGTAAAACTGTCTTACACCCGTTGTATGTGAACGTAAGAATCCATCACACCCGATCATCACGTGGTGCTTAGAAGCGACGAACTGTAGCAACGGTGCACAGTTAGGGGAGAACACTTCTTGAAATTTTTGTAAGGGATCATCTTATTTACTACCGTCGTCCTAAGTAAACAAGATGCATAAACATAATAAACATCACATGCAATTATATAGTTGTGACATGATATGGCCAATATCATATAGCTCCATTGATCCTCATCTTCGGGG
>NW_021265497.1:0-723 GCF_002162155.2 Triticum dicoccoides
CTAAAAAAAAAATTTGTGGAGCCCACCTCGATCCCCCTCCATCTCGACCGCTATCCCACCTCGCCAGATCCGGTCCCCCTCGGCGCCGAGCACCCCCCAAGTCCACCGGCCGCCGCCGCCGACCCACCGCACCCTCGATTCCCCTACTCAACCGCCGCCGCCGACCCCCCACACCGCGCGCACCGTCTTATAAAAAAAATAAGTATCAAACAGCTTTTTAAATGCTACTGTCTTATAAAAAAATATTACTGTTATTATTTAAACAAGTTTGAACATATTTAAACATAAATAAGTATCAAACAGCTTTTTAAATGATAAAAAAAATTTGTGGAGCCTGGGAGTCGAACCCAGGTCCTCCTGGTGTGAGAACTGGCTGCTGACCAGTCGAGCTAGTAGAGTGGGCTTGACATGGATAGGTTCTGGTAGTACATAACCTTTTGGCTCGAGTTGAAATAAAAAAAGTACTAATGGCGCACCACGGTGAGGTGCGCCATTAGTATGGACATGCTAATGGCGCACCACGGTGAGGTGCGCCATTAGTATTGTGGCCCGATCCCCCTTCGCCCGATCCCCCCTTCCCTCTCCCCCTCGCCAGTTCTCTCCCTCTCGATCCACCGCCGCCGCCGCCGCTGCCCTCGCCCTCGCCCTCGCCGTCGCCCTCTCCCTCCCTCGCCCTCTCCTCGCCTTCCCTCTCCCTCGCCCCGCCTCCCTCGACGCCACCGT
>NW_021265498.1:0-773 GCF_002162155.2 Triticum dicoccoides
GGTCGCGTCGAGGCGGCGGGGCAGCGTCGAGGTGGCGGGGACGGTGGCGTCGAGGGAGGCCGGGCGAGGGAGAGGGAAGGCGAGGAGAGGGCGAGGGAGGAAGAGGGCGAGGGCGAGGGCGAGGGCAGCGGCGGCGGCGGCGGTGGATCGAGAGGGAGAGAACTGGCGAGGGGGAGAGGGAAGGGGGGATCGGGCGAAGGGGGGATCGGGCGAAGGGGGATCGGGCCACAATACTAATGGCGCACCTCACCGTGGTGCGCCATTAGCATATCCATACTAATGGCGCACCTCACCGTGGTGCGCCATTAGTACTTTTTTTATTTCAACTCGAGCCAAAAGGTTATGTACTACCAGAACCTATCCATGTCAAGCCCACTCTACTAGCTCGACTGGTCAGCAGCCAGTTCTCACACCAGGAGGTCCTGGGTTCGACTCCCAGGCTCCACAAATTTTTTTTATCATTTAAAAAGCTGTTTGATACTTATTTATGTTTAAATATGTTCAAACTTGTTTAAATAATAACAGTAATATTTTTTTATAAGACAGTAGCATTTAAAAAGCTGTTTGATACTTATTTTTTTTATAAGACGGTGCGCGCGGTGTGGGGGGTCGGCGGCGGCGGTTGAGTAGGGGAATCGAGGGTGCGGTGGGTCGGCGGCGGCGGCCGGTGGACTTGGGGGGTGCTCGGCGCCGAGGGGGACCGGATCTGGCGAGGTGGGATAGCGGTCGAGATGGAGGGGGATCGAGGTGGGCTCCACAAATTTTTTTTTTAG
>NW_021265498.1:5989-7052 GCF_002162155.2 Triticum dicoccoides
GGTACACCTCCAAACACAAACACATATGCAACACCACAAACATATGCAACACCACGAACATACATAGATCTAGCTAGGCCGTAAAAAGTGCATGTGCACATTGTTGTAAGGAGAACAACCTAAATATAGCTTCCCCCTTACTTACCTATTAAAACAAGGTAATTTAACCACTTAATTTGAATGAATCTATGGTGGAAATGAGGTGAAAAAGAGGAGGCACCCGAGACAAGGAGGAGGTGGAGAGAATGAAGTGGGGAGAAAGTGAGTGTGTGGGTAGGAGAGGCTGTCCCAAATATCTTGTTGCTGCCCACTTACTAATGGCGCACCTCTTGCATGGTGCGCCATTAGTACTTACAACTACTAATGGCGCACTTAAGCAGGATGCGCCATTAGTATGTTTGGATAGGCGCACTAGTTCAAAAAAAAAATTCTATACTAATGGCGCACCCACTGCCTGGTGCGCCATTAATAGTTACAACTACTAATGGCGCACTTGGGCAGGATGCGCCATTAGTATGTTTGGATAGGCGCACTAGTTCAAAAAAAAAATTCTATACTAATGGCGCACCTGCTGCCTGGTGCGCCATTAGTAGTTACAACTACTAATGGCGCACTTTGCCCGGATGCGCCATTAGTATGTTTGGACAGACGCACTAGTTTAAAAAAAATTGATACTAATGGCGCACCCTTAGCGTGGTGCGCCATTAGTAGTTTAAACTCTAATGGCGCATCAGATTGTGGTGCGCCATTAGTATATACTAATGGCGCGTCAATCCCATCTATAGCCCTTTTCCTAGTAGTGACCCCCTCCCCGATAATATTATTTTCCCATATACGTATGTCATCGTTGTCGATATATAAATCCCTCCCGATAACTTCAACACGTGTGGGGGGGTCGATATACCCGCTCCCTGATAACATTATTTTCCCGTGTATGTATCTCATCGTTGTCGATATTACCCCCTCCCAGTAACTTCAACAAGAGGGGGGGGGTCGATATACCCCCTCCCGATAACTTCAACACGTGGGGGGGGGTCGATATACCCCCTCCCCGATAATATTA
>NW_021265499.1:0-1135 GCF_002162155.2 Triticum dicoccoides
ATTGACCAGGCATGGCTGCACATCAGCTGTGCTTGCCTTCTTGCCGTCCTCATTGCTGCCATCCATGCCTTGTATGTCTGTCTTGTTCGGATGTATGGCTAGTAGCTCGCTTCTTGCTATGTACCATGGCGGCATTAATTAGATGTTATCTCAGATGCTTTCTAAGACCCGTATTCAAGGTGAAGTCATTCCTTTTCTGTAAACAGTCTGTGCGACTCATCTTTTATGAACTGTTTTTAATATTGTATGAACATTTTAAAAATAGATGGTGAAATGTTTTTAACATACGATGAATATTCTTGTATATGGTGAATATTTTTAAAATACATTTAGCATCTTTTTAGATGCATTGAAATTTTGTGAATACACACTCAACATTTTCTGTAAAAAATTAAGTAGGGTCTTATACCGTTTCAGAAACACCAACAAAGTCCAACAACTTTATAATGTTTTAGAAAAAGGAAGACGTCAAGCAAATATGTGCTTTGATGCGAAGCAAATTTGAGAGAGAGAGAGGGAGGGAGAGGGGGAGAGGGAGAGGGAGAGAGGGAGAGGGAGAGGGGGAGGGAGAGGGAGAGGGAGATGGCCTTGCCGCCATCATAACCTCTGCCCCTGTTTTGTTAATTGACCAGGCATGGCTGCACATTAGCTGCGCTTGCCTTCTTGCCGTCCTCATTGCTGCCATCCATGCCTTGTGTGTCTGTCTTGTTCGGATGTATGGCTAGTGGCTCGCTTCTTGCTACGTACCATGGCGGCCTTAATTAGATGTTATCTCAGATGCTTACTTAGACCCGTATTCAAGGTGAAGTCATTCCTTTTCTGTAAACAGTCTGTGCAACTCATGTATTATGAACTGTTTTTAATATTGTATGAACATTTTAAAAATAGATGGTGAAATGTTTTTAACATACGATGAATATTTTTATATACGGTGAGTATTTTAAAATACATTTAACATCTTTTTAGAAGCATTGAAATTTTTTGAATACACACTCAACATTTTCTATAAAAAATTAAGTAGGGTCTTATACCGTTTCAGAAACACCAACAAAGTCCAACAACTTTATAATGTTTTAGAAAAAGAAAGACGTCAAGCAAATATGTGCTTTGATGCGAAGCAAATTTGAGACAGAGA
>NW_021265500.1:0-1057 GCF_002162155.2 Triticum dicoccoides
AAAAACAAGTTAGACGTCCTCTACTTTGTTGTTGCATGTTTTACGTGGCTGCTACGGGCTTAAGTAAGAACCAATCTCACCTACGCATCAAAACCACAACGATAGTTTGTCAAATAGACTCCGTTTTAACCTTCGCAAGGACCGGGCGTAGCCATACTTGGTTCAACTAAAGTTGGAGAGGCAGTCGCCCGCAAGCCATCTCTGTGCAAAGCACGTCGAGGGAACCGGTCTCGCGTAAGCGTACGCGTAAGGTTGGTCCGGGTCGTCTCGTCCAACAATACCGCCGAACCAAAGTATGACATGCTGGTAGGCAGTATGACTTGTATCGTCCACAACTCACTTGTGTTCTACTCGTGCATATAACATCAACATAAATAACCTGGCTCGGATGCCACTGTTGGGTTTCGTAGTAATTTCAAAATTTTCCTACGCACACGCAAGATCATGTGATGCATAGCAACGAGAGGGGAGAGTGTTGTCTACATACCCTTGTAGACCGTAAGCGGAAGCGTTAGCACAACGCGGTTGATGTAGTCGTACGTCTTCACGGCCCGACCGATCAAGCACCGAAACTACGGCACCTCCGAGTTCGAGCACACGTTCAGCTCGATGACGATCCCCGGACTCCGATCCAGCAAAGTGTCGGGGAAGAGTTTCGTCAACACGACGGCGTGGTGACGATCTTGATGAACTACAGCAGCAGGGCTTCGCCTAAACTCTGCTACAGTATTATCGAGGAATATGGTGGCTGGGGGCGCCGCACACGGCTAAGGAATAGATCACGTGGATCAACTTCTTGTGTCTTTGGTGCTAGCCCTGCCCCTCTATTTATATGTTGAGCCCCGGGGTCGAAACTTGGAGCAAAAGCCTCCTCAAAGTCGGTTTTGCCCGAAAGGCAAGAGTCCCACTCGGACTCCAGGACCAAACGCCACAATCCTTGGCGTCTGGCCCAGACGCCATGGGCCTCGGCGTCTGGCCCAGGGCCAGACGCCAGGGTCTCCGGCGTTTGGCCCCCTGAACTCCGCAAAACTCCTTTTGCACCGATCTAAAGCCTCAT
>NW_021265501.1:0-1189 GCF_002162155.2 Triticum dicoccoides
GTAATCCCGGTGGCACGTCTTGTGGAAAAACGTCAGCGAACTCCTGCAAAATGTTAGTGACAGCAGGAGGCAAAGAGGAAGGCACGTCCTCGAATGAAAATAATGCCTCTTTACACACAAAAGCATAGCAAACAGATTTGCTGAAATCTAGCTCATCAATATCAGATTTGGTGGCAAATAAACATGCACTTTTCAATTTAATTTCAGAAGCAACACTAGATGGTTTATTATTAGGCTTCATTTGTTGCTCAAATTCTTTTGCCACAATCTGATTTTCACTCTTATTCTTCTCCTGTTGTGCTTTATTAGCTCTATTAATATCATCTTTCAAAATGGAATCAGGAGTCATAGGAAGCAAAGTAATATTTTTATCCTTATGAACAAGAGTATAGTGATTGTTTCTACCATGGTGTACAGAATTTTTATCAAATTGCCATGGTCTATCAAGTAATAAGGAACATGCTCGCATAGGTACCACATCACAATCAACATAATCAGCATATGTAGAGATACTAAAATGCACACGAACAGTACGTGTTACCTTAACCTTGCCGCTGTTGTTGAACCATTGGATGTAGTAAGGATGTGGATGTGGTCTTGTGGTGAGAGAAAGCTTCTCCACCATCTCCATGCTAGCCAAGTTGTTGCAGCTCCCTCCGTCTATTATGACGCGCACAGAACGTTCCTTCACAACTCCCTTGGTATGGAACAAATTGTGCCTCTGATTTTGCTCAGCTTGTGTGACCTGCACACTCAAACACGTTGAGCAACTAAACATTCATACCTGTCAGCGTCTTCAGGAGCCATGTATTGCGTCTCATGATCAAAATCATCTCCACCATGTTCTTCACGTGTAATAAGAGCCAATGTCTCCTCATCATAGTCACTAGCGGACTCATATCCACCATCCGCGGTAGCAATCATCACACGCGGAGATTTGCATTCCCTCGCATAATGACCTCCTCCCTTACAACGACGACAAATAATATCACTTGTGTGCCCTGTTGATGCCATGGAAGAAGAAGAACGCTGTGCAGGCCCCGCAGGTGCGCTCTTGGCAGATAATGGTGGTTGTGCCTGTTTTCTTGTATCACGGCTGGAGGTGGCACCGGATGGAGGTGCTGGTGCAGTTGAAGTAGAAGATGCACGTGGTGTCCATGATGAAGGTCGGCCTGCAGAAAAATTAGTT
>NW_021265502.1:0-1288 GCF_002162155.2 Triticum dicoccoides
GTCCACCACCTATCCATCAATTTCCACCACGTGCTACCCACCATTCATTGTCATAATAATAGTTGAGATCGTTCACATCTTCACTTGATCCAATCTGCATCTTATCTAGTTTGTTTTGGAAAGAGGGAGAAAAAAAGAGAGAAAAAAATGAGAGAAAAAAAAAGGAAAAAAAAGTCAGAGAAAAAAAAGGAGAGAAAGAAAAAAAAAGTGTGAGGAAAAAAAAGAGAGAAGAAAAAAAAACAAAAAAATCGGCACAAACTTTTTCAGAGGAAAGTTGGAGACAAAGTTGTTGATATATCCTGCTTGGCTGTTGTTTCACCTCATTATCTTCACTGCTGTTGTGATCTTCACTTATATCTTGCTGTCAAGAGCTACTTAGTATCCTTCATTGATGCTAGTTGTGCTACGCCGTGACCTCATTAGTGTTCTAGGCTCGCGTCTCTAGTCCGGTCTAGCCTAGGACCAGCACAGTACCGTCATTGAGCGTTTATTCAACATTGCATCTTTGAATTGATTATTGCTAATCTTTTGCTACCATATATAGCCAACCTAGCTCCACATATTTCTACACCGTGTATACGTACGCTCCCCTGGCAATCGCTTTACTCAATATTCAGAGTTACTTGACACCGCTGGTTGCCGATCACCGCCTGCTGCATCGTAAGAACTTGTAAGACATTGATATTTGCTTTACTGTGAGCGTTTTACCACCACATCCTAGTAGTTATAGGAACATTATTTTTGGGTTTTGTTTCTTGTTCTACTAATCATGACAGGATCCAGAGTCAATTCATGGGCTTTGTCGATCGCGGGAGACGTGCCACCACCTTTGCAAATACCACAACCGTCACGAGAGGTGCACAAACATCCAGATGCACATGATCAGGTTAATGTATCTATACCACCATTTAATGGCCGTTTTATACCTGCTTTATATATTGAATGGGAGTTCGACATAAAAAATATATTTGCTTCCCATAATTTCGATGAACATAAAAAGGTTAAGGTTGCGGTTGGTTCTTTCACTGGTTATGCTTTGGTTTGGTGGAGTGAATATTGTCGGTTACACCCTGATTATATACCTACTACTTGGGATGATTTGAAACTTGCCATGCGACATACTTTCGTCCCTGCTTATTATACTCGTGACATGATTAAGAAGTTGCAACACTTAAAACAAGGTAGTGAAACTGTAACAAAATATTATGATGATTTACAAACTACCTTGTTGCATTCCTCTTTAGAAGAAAGTGAAGATGATTTTATGGATAGATTTTGGGGAGGATTA
>NW_021265503.1:0-915 GCF_002162155.2 Triticum dicoccoides
GAAACGAGTCAGAATCGACAAAAACCATGAGTGTTGATGACCGATACGTAAACGCACCCCGGGGTTTGTTAATCAAGGAAAGCACTCCGGGACCCCAAACCTGTGAGTAATAGTCCATGAAACGGGCCAGAATCGGCCAAAACTGCGAGTGCCACAAAACGAGCCCGAATCGGCCGAAACTGCGAGTGTTGATGATCGACACGTAAACGCACCCCGGGGTTTGTTAATTGCGCAAGTCACACCGGGACCCCAAACAGTGAGTAATAGTCCACGAAACGGGCCAGAATCGGCCACAACTGTGAGTGTTCATGACCGGCACGTAAACGCATTTTGGGGTTCAACAACTATGGAAATTGCTTTGGGACCCCTAAATGTTGAGTAATAGTCCTCGAATCGCGTCAGAATTGGCCAAAACTGTGAGTGTTGAGGACAGACACGCAAACGCACCCCGGGAATTGTCAATCATGGAAATCGCTCTAGGACGCCAAAATGGTGAATAATCGTGCACGAAATGGACCAGAGTCGACCAAAATTGTGTGTTGATGACTGACATGTAAACGCACCACGGAGTTCATCAATCGTGGAAATCACTGCGGGGCGCCCAAAACTAAGTAATAGTGCAACAAACGGGCCAAAATCGGCCCAAACTGCGATTGTTGATGATCGACACGTAAGCGCACCATGGGGTTCAACAACCATGGAAATCGCTTTGGGGCCCCAAAACGGTGAGTAATAGTCGACGAAACGGGCCAGAAGCGGCCCAAAATACGAGTGTTGCTAACCGACACATAAACGCACCCCGGTGTTCGTCAATCATGGAAATCACACCGGGACGCCAAAACAGAGTAATAGTCCAAGAAACGGGCCAGAATTGGCAAAAACTATGAATGTTGATGACAGACACGTAAGTGCACC
>NW_021265504.1:0-1840 GCF_002162155.2 Triticum dicoccoides
TATTCCAACTCCCATGCATCGGCAACCCCAGAAATTTATATGCTGATGAACAACATGATGAGTTCGGTTAATCAAGTTGAAACACCTCATGTAGGAACTTTCAATAGCATGCAACAAAGTGTTTCACCTTTTTATTCATCGGTAACTAATTTGCAACATGTTAATCTGAACATGCCGGTGGATAGGGGAATTGGCCATGGTACTACTAGTTATTCAGCCAATTGCCATCAACAATCATATGCTACACCTCATGCTTCTAATTTTTGGGCACCATATGTAACTAAAGGTATTCATAATTCTCGCACCTTCTTGCTAATGACCGAATAAGTGAAAATTCTATAGAATCACATGTGTGTTCACCTACTACTGTAACATATCATGTTCCCCCTACACAATTACAGAATTTCGGCAACATCTCATTGCCGAAAGAGTCTAAGAGCATCGGGGGGCAATCATATCCAGACTGGGTAGTTGAGAATGAGCTTACATTCTCTTGGGATTTGTGCAACTCCATTCGAAAGGAACTAATAGAAGGCGGGAAGCCTCATGATTTTGCTGCAGTAAAAGCTAGAGTTGTGCAAATGATTCAGTCGCCCGGTGTTGTACCATCCACTGCACCCCCTAAACAATTGCTAAGTTTCGGCACCTCATTGCCGGAAAAGTCTGAAAGTATTGGGGGGCAATCTCATGAGGAGTGGGTGGAAATTGAGATGAAAAAGTTTAAAGCTCGCCAAGCTTAGATGTGGGCTAAAATTAGACAAGAGCGAGAAGCCTTGCAAATTAAAAAAGATAAAGTTATTGATTCAGGTAACAGAGAAAATTCGGTTATTGGAAAAGACAAATCAAGTAGTATATATTCTGAGTCCATCAAATCTAAAGAGGCAAGCATTATTGAGAAAGGGCATGGAAAGCCTAGCAAAACAACCATGCTTGATTTTTCTGAAATTAATTGAACCTACTTCCTTCCCTATGAGTTTCGTGCCATAGAAATTGACGAGTTTCAAGGACAAGAACAAGTAGCCGAACAAAGTTCGGTTGAAAAAGATCTTCAAACTAATGATGCACGGAATCAAGAAAAAGATGATGAAGAGGCATTGGGGAGCGATCCAAAGGCGGATCAAGATATTGTTCAAGTCACACCACCATCATGCTCTCCCAACATATTTGAAGAGGTATGTTTAGCAAGTAATTTACCTATTTTCAGATTTGGTCAAAACTTTATTGTTGATGCATCTTTAGAAAAAGCCTCTTAAGTAATGTTGAAAGACCAATGAAGAAGGGTAATTTACTTGTTAGCAATAAAATCATTATAGAATATATCGGTCAACCCATTGCACCATTTATAAAGACCGATAATGACTTACTGTTGCAGCCAAAGCTTTCCCTGTTGCTTTATTTAAAGTCCGTATCTACATGGGTAGCTTTGCTGTTTCATACTTGGCTTACTCTTGGTCTCAATTGAGCCATGCATGTTCTAACTATTTTTGTTTCAGAAACTTAAAGCCAAGGTTAGATTCTTTTCAGAAAACTGATGCTAGTATAATATCTTATCCAATGACATCGGTAAGAGAATGCAAAATAAAATTCATAGCCGAATGGGGTGATACAGAATCTAAACCATTCGTTTGCTTAACTCCAAAGCCGTTCACACAGCAAGATCGGCTAGAAAATAAAAAGTTTACCTTCAATTCAAGCATGTGTGATCAAATATTTGATTTGTTGCTAAAAAATAATTACATAAGAATTCTTGATCACCATGTCAAGCCATCAATTCAAGGATGAATGTATTGTAGGTTGCATCATTCGTTCAAACATAATTTTGAGGATTGTAATATGTTTC
>NW_021265505.1:0-1151 GCF_002162155.2 Triticum dicoccoides
CTCAAAGCTTGGATAGAGCGATTACCAGGGAGAGTCAAACGCACGACGTAGATGTATGTGGAGCTGGGAAGGCTTATAATATGGTAGCAAAAAGGGTCAGCAATAATCAATTCAGAGATGCAAAGTTGAATAAACGCTCAACGACGGTACTGTGCTGGTCCTAGGCTAGACTGTGCTAGAGACGCGAGCCTAGAACACTAACAAAATCACGGCGCGGCACGTAAACAAGGGAAAAGCACACTCTGAATTTTTTTTTTCGCTCTTTTTTTTTTTGCGAAAAATCACTATAATGGCGAGTGTCTCAAAACTCTTCCTAGCTCAAACTGACAGGATGGGCACGGAATTTTTTCGACCAATTTTTTTTTTTTCGACTGCCCGGACCCAAAAACTGGAAACCGGTCAAAAAAAACTTCCTATAATGGCACCTGTCTCAAAACACTCAGAAACACCTAAAAATAGGATAGCCAGAATTTTTTTCGAAAAATGCGTTTTCGAAAAATTTTGGGCCTAAACGGAGCGTGGCTACCCGACTTTTTTTTTCCGAAACCTACTCCGGCAAGGAAACACGAATCGGAATCTAGATGGATCTCGAAAACAAACCTAATAAGCAAGGAACTCGGATTGGTGGTGGATATATGGTGGTGGTATATGGCAGCGGTGGTGGTAGCGGTGGTAGTATATGGATATGGATCGGTGGTGGTATATGGGCACGAATTGGTGGTGGTATATGGATACGGATTCGGAGCGGTGGTGGTAGATGGCAGGGGCGATGATGATGGTGCGGCGGCGGCGTGACAACTTATGACCAGAACTCGAAACTCTAAAAGACTAGACTCTAAGACCAGCAACTAGACACGACGATGCAACCGCAAATTCAACAAAGCAAAACCCTAAAAAGATTATGCAAAGGCTCAGATTGGTTCGGATATGATGAACTAACCCTAATTTTTTTTGTGGCTTTTTCGTGGACTGTAGGTATGAAGAACAGACTCGATCTAAACTACGAAAAACTGTAAAATCTCACCGAGCAACCTGGAAATCTGATACCACTTGATAGAGGCAAAGGTGTCCCGTCTTTCGATGAGATGATGGATATCGCTTTGGTGGAAGTCGACTTTGACGATCCGACTACGAACGTGCGAGGACGTCGC
>NW_021265506.1:0-2054 GCF_002162155.2 Triticum dicoccoides
GCACCCTTGACTCTTGGCGCCTCCCTCTCCCCTGCTACACCTCTCCCTCTCGCAGTAGAACGACGAAGCCCTGCTGCGGTGACTCCTGCATCCACCACCACGCCATCGTGCTGCTGGATCTTCATCAACCTCTCCTTCCCCCTTGCTGGATCAAGAAGGAGGAGACGTCACGCTGACCATACGTGTGTTGAACGCGGAGGTGCCGTCCGTTAGCCGCTAGGATCTCCGGTGATTTGGATCACGTCGAGTACGACTTCCTCATCCCCGTTCTTTGAACGCTTCTGCGCGTGATCTACAAAGGTATGTAGATGCAATCTGATCACTCGTTGCTAGATGAACTCATAGATGGATCTTGGTGAAACCGTAGGAAAATTTTTGTTTTCTGCAACGTTCCCCAATAGTGGCATCATGAGCTAGGTCTATGCGTAGTTCTTTTTGCACGAGTAGAACACAATTTGTTGTAGGCGTAGATGTTGTCAACTTTCTTGACGCTACTAGTCTTATTTTGCTTCAGCGGTATTGTGGGATGAAGCGGCGCGGACCAACCTTACACGTACGCTTACGTGAGACCGGTTCCACCGACTGACATGCACCAGTTGCATAAGGTGGCTGGCGGGTGTCTGTCTCTCCCACTTTAGTTGGAGCGGATTCAATGAAAAGGGTCCTTATGAAGGGTAAATAGAAGTTGACAAATCACGTTGTGGCTTTCACGTAGGTAAGAAAACGTTCTTGCTAGAACCCTATTGCAGCCACGTAAAAAACTTGCAACAACAATTAGAGGACGTCTAACTTGTTTTTGCAGCAAGTGTTTTGTGATGTGATATGGCCAAAATTGTGATGAATGATGAATGATATATATGTGATGTATGAGATGTTCATGCTATTGTAATAGGAATCACGACTTGCATGTCGATGAGTATGACAACCGACAGGAGCCATAGGAGTTGTCTTTATTTTTTGTATGACCTGCGTGTCATTGAGAAACGCCATGTAAATTATTTTACTTTATTGCTAAACGTGTTAGCCATAGTAGTAGAAGTAATAGTTGGCGAGCAACTTCATGGAGACACGATGATGGAGATCATGATGATGGAGATCATGGTGTCATGCCGGTGACAAGATGATCATGGAGCCCCAAGATGGAGATCAAAAGAGCTATGTGATATTGGTCATATCATGTCACTATTATTATTTGATTGCATGTGATGTTTATCATGTTTTTGCATCTTGTTTACTTAGAACGACAGTAGTAAATAAGATGATCCCTCATAATAATTTCAAGAAAGTGTTCCCCCTAACTGTGCACCGTTGCGACAGTTCGTTGTTTCAAAGCACCACATGATGATCGGGTGTGATAGATTCCAACGTTCACATACAACGGGTGTAAGACATATTTACACATGCAAACACTTAGGTTGACTTGACAAGCCTAGCATGTACAGACATGGCCTCGGAACACAGAAGACCGAAAGGTCGAGCATGAGTCGTATAGAAGATACGATCAACATGAAGATGTTCACCGATGTTGACTAGTCCGTCTCACGTGATGATCGGACACGGCCTAGTTAACTTGGATCATGTTATACTTAGATAACTGGAGGGATGTCTATCTAAGTGGGAGCTCATTGAATAATTTGATTAGATGAACTTAATTATCATGAACTTAGTCTAAAATCTTTACAACATGTATTGTAGATCAAATGGCCAACGTTGTCCTCAACTTCAACGCGTTCCTAGAGAAAACCAAGCTGAAAGACGATGGCAGCAACTATACGGACTGGGTCCGGAACCTGAGGATCATCCTCATAGCTGCCAAGAAAGATTATGTCCTACAAGCACCGCTAGGTGAAGCACCTGCTCTCCCTGCAGAACAAGACGTTATGAACGCTTGGCAGACACGTACCGATGATTACTCCCTCGTTCAGTGCGGCATGCTTTACAGCTTAGAGCCGGGGCTCCAAAAGCGTTTTGAGAGACACGGAGCATATGAGATGTTCGAAGAGCTGAAAATGGTTTTTCAAGCTCATGCCCGGGTCGAGAGATATGAAGTCTCC
>NW_021265507.1:0-2054 GCF_002162155.2 Triticum dicoccoides
GCACCCTTGACTCTTGGCGCCTCCCTCTCCCCTGCTACACCTCTCCCTCTCGCAGTAGAACGACGAAGCCCTGCTGCGGTGACTCCTGCATCCACCACCACGCCATCGTGCTGCTGGATCTTCATCAACCTCTCCTTCCCCCTTGCTGGATCAAGAAGGAGGAGACGTCACGCTGACCATACGTGTGTTGAACGCGGAGGTGCCGTCCGTTAGCCGCTAGGATCTCCGGTGATTTGGATCACGTCGAGTACGACTTCCTCATCCCCGTTCTTTGAACGCTTCTGCGCGTGATCTACAAAGGTATGTAGATGCAATCTGATCACTCGTTGCTAGATGAACTCATAGATGGATCTTGGTGAAACCGTAGGAAAATTTTTGTTTTCTGCAACGTTCCCCAATAGTGGCATCATGAGCTAGGTCTATGCGTAGTTCTTTTTGCACGAGTAGAACATAATTTGTTGTAGGCGTAGATGTTGTCAACTTTCTTGACGCTACTAGTCTTATTTTGCTTCAGCGGTATTGTGGGATGAAGCGGCGCGGACCAACCTTACACGTACGCTTACGTGAGACCGGTTCCACCGACTGACATGCACCAGTTGCATAAGGTGGCTGGCGGGTGTCTGTCTCTCCCACTTTAGTTGGAGCGGATTCAATGAAAAGGGTCCTTATGAAGGGTAAATAGAAGTTGACAAATCACGTTGTGGCTTTCACGTAGGTAAGAAAACGTTCTTGCTAGAACCCTATTGCAGCCACGTAAAAAACTTGCAACAACAATTAGAGGACGTCTAACTTGTTTTTGCAGCAAGTGTTTTGTGATGTGATATGGCCAAAATTGTGATGAATGATGAATGATATATATGTGATGTATGAGATGTTCATGCTAATGTAATAGGAATCACGACTTGCATGTCGATGAGTATGACAACCGACAGGAGCCATAGGAGTTGTCTTTATTTTTTGTATGACCTGCGTGTCATTGAGAAACGCCATGTAAATTATTTTACTTTATTGCTAAACGTGTTAGCCATAGTAGTAGAAGTAATAGTTGGCGAGCAACTTCATGGAGACACGATGATGGAGATCATGATGATGGAGATCATGGTGTCATGCCGGTGACAAGATGATCATGGAGCCCCAAGATGGAGATCAAAAGAGCTATGTGATATTGGTCATATCATGTCACTATTATTATTTGATTGCATGTGATGTTTATCATGTTTTTGCATCTTGTTTACTTAGAACGACAGTAGTAAATAAGATGATCCCTCATAATAATTTCAAGAAAGTGTTCCCCCTAACTGTGCACCGTTGCGACAGTTCGTTGTTTCAAAGCACCACATGATGATCGGGTGTGATAGATTCCAACGTTCACATACAACGGGTGTAAGACATATTTACACATGCAAACACTTAGGTTGACTTGACAAGCCTAGCATGTACAGACATGGCCTCGGAACACAGAAGACCGAAAGGTCGAGCATGAGTCGTATAGAAGATACGATCAACATGAAGATGTTCACCGATGTTGACTAGTCCGTCTCACGTGATGATCGGACACGGCCTAGTTAACTTGGATCATGTTATACTTAGATAACTGGAGGGATGTCTATCTAAGTGGGAGCTCATTGAATAATTTGATTAGATGAACTTAATTATCATGAACTTAGTCTAAAATCTTTACAACATGTATTGTAGATCAAATGGCCAACGTTGTCCTCAACTTCAACGCGTTCCTAGAGAAAACCAAGCTGAAAGACGATGGCAGCAACTATACGGACTGGGTCCGGAACCTGAGGATCATCCTCATAGCTGCCAAGAAAGATTATGTCCTACAAGCACCGCTAGGTGAAGCACCTGCTCTCCCTGCAGAACAAGACGTTATGAACGCTTGGCAGACACGTACCGATGATTACTCCCTCGTTCAGTGCGGCATGCTTTACAGCTTAGAGCCGGGGCTCCAAAAGCGTTTTGAGAGACACGGAGCATATGAGATGTTCGAAGAGCTGAAAATGGTTTTTCAAGCTCATGCCCGGGTCGAGAGATATGAAGTCTCC
>NW_021265508.1:0-1678 GCF_002162155.2 Triticum dicoccoides
AAAAATTATTTTGCAAAGCAAAACTTTTCGAGATGAAAGAGTGAGAAGCTCCAGAATCAAACAAAACCATTGCAGGTATTGTGTTGACAGGAAACGTACCGAGTACGATATCCGGAGCATTTTGTGCCTCCTCTTTGGTTACGTGGTTCAGATGACCCTTCCTGTGGTTATTGTTGGGATTGAAATTGTTTCGTTTGGGCGCTGAATTATTGCCGCCGTTGTTCGGCTTTGGGGTTGAGTTCCTTGGCTTGGGGCACTGTTTGGCATAATGCCCTTCTTCTCCACAAGCGTAACAAGTAACGCCGGGGCGATAGGTGAATTCCTTGTCCCTTGCATGAAAATTCTTGATTGGGCGTGAGACATTGGATGAGAATTTGGGTGTCCCACCCTTTTTAAAATCTATCTTGCTTCGGTGATTGCGAGTGTGATTAGTCTGGTCCCTTTTTCGCTTGCGGATATCTTCCAGGCTGCGTCTCTCATTTTCCAGAGTAATGGCCTTGTCCACCAGCGTTTTAAAATCAGGAAAAGTGTGCACGACCAGTTGGCATTTAAGTGCGGGCGCCAGACCGTCAAGGAATTTCTCCATCTTCTTGATTTCAGTCATACGCTCCTCATTGGCGTAGCGGGATAATAGGGTAAATTGACTGTTGTAATCTGACACTGTCATGTTCCTTTGTTTGAGGTCATCAAATTCTCTCTTCTTGATTTTCATAATACTCTTAGGAATATGTGCACCACGGAAACCTTCCTTGAAATCATCCCAGGTTATGTCATTTTCGTTGGGATGCATGTGCAGAAAATTCTCCCACCACGATGCGGCTGCTCCTGTGAGATAGTGCGGAGCATATAATACCTTCTCGGGGTCTGAACATTTTGCAATAATTAATTTTCTCTCCATATCTCGAAGCCAGTCCTCGGCTTCAAGAGGCTTGTCAGTATGAGAAAATGTTTGAGGACGTGTCTTCTGTAGCTCAGATAACTTGGAGTGCTGTTGATACTGTCCATGGTGATTTCCCATGTTGATGACTTGGTTCATTATTTCACGATGTTGTTGCTGACTCTGTTCATAAAGGCGGCACATTTGTGAAAGTGCCGATTCATTGCCCGGTTGGCTTGACTGTCCCTGAGTGAACTCGTTGCTGGGTTGTGCATCATAATTTTCCTCTGATGGAATTGACATGGAGCGAGTCCAAGGACGAGACATTTTTCACTCTGGGGATATATTTTGTAAAACCCATAAGAAAAGCGGAAAGAGTCGCAAAAACAAATCCATAAAATGCATAAAGCTGGCAAATAGAATTAAATAACTCAGCTTACTTAAGAAAAACAAATCGACTTGCGCACGGAGAAGGACTGCTCATTACATATCCTACACGCGGGCGGTAATTATACAATACATCACTCAGGATATGCGTACATAATCCTGACATGTTATTTAGGCTAGTGCACTTCTCCAGATCCTACATGATGCGCAAACAGGCTACTTCTCACAACCTATGTACATATCTTACAAAGCGGCACATTACATGGCAGCTAGGCGTACTCAGGCAGAAATGTTGACGACCTCCTTTGCCCTGCCGAGGGCGAGGCGTAGCGAGGTTGGGGACTCGACTTCCTCCTCGCTAATGGGCTCCATACGTGTAGTGTTGCGCAGAGTGGGCGGAGCGGTTGCCAGGGG
>NW_021265509.1:0-971 GCF_002162155.2 Triticum dicoccoides
ACACAAGCTGAGCAAAATCAGAGGCACAATTTGTTCCATACCAAGGGAGTTGTGAAGGAATGTTCTGTGCGCGTCATCATAGACGGAGGGAGCTGCAACAACTTGGCTAGCATGGAGATGGTGGAGAAGCTTTCTCTCACCACAAGACCACATCCACATCCTTACTACATCCAATGGTTCAACAACAGCGGCAAGGTTAAGGTAACACGTACTGTTCGTGTGCATTTTAGTATCTCTACATATGCTGATTATGTTGATTGTGATGTGGTACCTATGCAAGCATGTTCCTTATTACTTGGTAGACCATGGCAATTTGATAAAAATTCTGTACACCATGGTAGAAACAATCAATATACTCTTGTTCATAAGGATAAAAATATTACTTTGCTTCCTATGACTCCTGATTCCATTTTGAAAGATGATATTAATAGAGCTAATAAAGCAAAACAGGAGACGAATAAGAGTGAAATTCAGATTGTGGCAAAAGAATTTGAGCAACAAATGAAGCCTAATAATAAACCATCTAGTGTTGCTTCTGAAATTTAATTGAAAAGTGCATGTTTATTTGCCACCAAATCTGATATTGATGAGCTAGATTTCAGCAAATCTGTTTGCTATGCTTTTGTGTGCAAAGAGGCATTATTTTCATTCGAGGACGTGCCTTCCTCTTTGCCTCCTGCTGTCACTAACATTTTGCAGGAGTTCGCTGACGTCTTTCCACAAGACGTGCCACCGGGATTACCGCCTATTCGAGGGATTGAGCATCAAATTGACTTAATTCCCGGTGCTTCACTGCCAAACCGTGCACCATACCGTACCAATCCAGAGGAGACGAAGGAGATTATGCGTCAAGTACAAGAGCTTCTCGACAAAGGTTATATACGCGAATCCCTTAGTCCTTGTGCTGTTCCTATTATTCTAGTGCCGAAAAAGGATGGTACATCACGTATGTGTGTTGATTGTAGAGGCAT
>NW_021265510.1:0-3018 GCF_002162155.2 Triticum dicoccoides
GGCGTCTAGGGTTTCCAAGCCTGCTGCTGGTGCTGCCGTCGATCTGCCTCATCTCTTGTGGCCTTAGGGCCATTGAGGCGTGGTAGATCTCGGCCCTTGCCAGTGGAAGCGATCCTGCTTCGTTTTTAGGCAGTTTTTTTTTGAGTTTGTTTAGGATTTATGTCCTGCTTAGGAAGGCAAAGCGGTGACTCCTTGAAGATAAAATAAAGTTCTCCCCGTCAAGCCCCCGTACTGACTATGCATCTCATGTTGTTAGAGGGCATGTGGTGGAGTATCTCTGACGGATCTTGAGGGATTCGGTCTGTGTTTGTCTTGGGTGGATCTGCATGGAATGGATCCACTCTTCGTTAGTCTACACTCGTGTGTCTACAGGTTGGACCTTCTGATATACGTTTCTCTTCACCAACAATAGTTTTTTCCTAGTGTGTTGGTCCTTTCGGACCTTAGCACATCAACTTCCTGACTGTCTACTACAACAAGATTTGCACGGCTCCGGTGAGGGACGGCGGTGCGCCTTCGACTTGCTTCGGCGATTGTAATTGCCGCTAGGTGGTCTATGGACCTCGATGTAATTTTTATAATTTCTAGCATTTTTTGAACTACCATGGTGTTCATTGAACAGATCAGAAGTTATACAAAAGATATTGGAAATGAAACATAACTCTCTTCAGCTTACAACTTACGAGTAATGATCATCTATGGAAAATACATTGGTAAGAAGCTTCGGTCAAACACTTCCTCCCCAAGAAAAGCCTAGGGTTCCTCTGCCTCCCATCGGTGCCGCCGCTAGTGCGTCTCATCTCTAGTGGTCATAGGGCCATGGGGGTGCGGTGGATCCCGGTCCTTGCTGGCGGGGGAGGCTTCTTACTTTTTTTATGTTTTTGGATGTCGTTTGGGTTTGTGTCCTTCTCAGAAAGGTAAGACGGCTGCCACTCTGTGAAGATAGAATAAGGTTGGTTCCTTCTGATCTGCGCTACTCTTCATCACCGGCGGTTGCTATTTTGGTGCGTTGGTCCTATGGAGCCTTATCATAATTGCTTCCCAACTGTCTACTATTACAAGTTTTGCCCACCTCTGGCGAGGGAGGGGCGATGGTGGCGGTGCGTCTTCGGCCCGATTCAGTTCTTTTAGACGTCGATAGGTGGTCTACGGATCTTGATGTTATTTTTATTATTTCTAGTGTTCGTTGTACTGCTATGATTGAAGATGAAAATCGGAAGTTTTTTTCGCAAAAAAATCTTGCGGTGAAGGCTTTGTGATTGTCATGGGAATAATCTAATACTCTATATAAGAAGGTGACATGCAGTACTTATGCCCACGTCAAACCAAGGACCTAACATAACATGACATTTTCTTTGCAAAAAAGAGGGGATCTCACTCGCCCTCACCTCACCATCAAGTGATGCGCAGACCCCAACCCACGGCCTATGACCGGATTTGAGAGAGGGCCAGCCCTCACAGAAAATCCTGAAATGTCGGGGAAGGATCTAGGAAGAAGGAGGTGGACAATGGCGGCCGATCGGCCGACTGGACCGTGGCTGTCACGACTCTCCCGGCCACGGCCCTTGTGCTCTCAGCCAGACCACAAGGTGATGAAGAGCTCTAGCCACATCAATACGCCAGCTCTGGCATGTGGGAGAGAAGGAGCCCGTGTGCTTTTTTTTTATAGAGAAAATGCCATAGCCCAACTTTATAAAGAAAGCCACATGGCAGAGTCACAAGTCCAAACACCAACACGGGGACGAAGCCACCAAAGTTTACGCTAACACAAACAGGAACCAGGAGCACGAAAGTAAGGAAAATCCTATATGCCGCTCGTTCCGTCAAACTGCCGGCGCTTCGCACAGGTGAGCGACCGAGCAGCGACGCAACGAGCCAGCCCGTTTAACCGCTCCAGCGCTTCCGGTTTTGGGAACCTTCTAGACGTTCCCAGCAGATTTTTTCCGGTTTTGGGAACCTTCTAGAAGGTTCCTGAACCGGTTTTTTATTTTTCTTTATTTTTCTATTTATGTTTCGTTTTTCTTTTCATTTTTCATTTTTTGTTTTTCAAGTTTATGTTTTCTTTTTCAAATAAATGTTCGCATTTTTGGAAAATGTTCGCACTATTACAAAAATGTTCAAAATTTATAAAATGTTCGTGCTTTCAATTTTTTTCATAAATTCAAAAACTGTATGCATTTTTCAAAAATTGTTCGGAATTTTCAATAAATATTTGTGTGTTAACAAAATTGTTCAGAATGTTTTTGTTCAAAATTTTGACAACTTTTAAAAAATGTTCGGGATTTCAAAAAATGTTTCCGTTTAAAAAAGTTAAAAATTCGTGGAGCTCCAGATAATGTTTGTGCTTTCAAAATTTGTTTGGAATTTAAAAATGTTCCCGTTTCCAAAACAATTTTTTCTTAAAAAAATGCATTCAAAATTCCGATTTGCCCTCTGGTTGGTTCTTAAAGGTTGACGCTGCTATTTAACAAGGAAAGCTTGCTAGCTGATCTGGTCGCAGATATTAGTTTGTATCACCTGATCCCTGGTTCGATTCTCTACAACGTCAATTTTTGTTTTGAGCTACAATACAAGTCCGCTGGCAGAGTGCGACATATAGGTGGTCCGCGAAAGTAAGAAGGATACATGGCACCCTGCCATACACGGCACGCAGGCCAGATAAAAGTACGATGAAGACAGCAACGAAGACGGAGAGCCACCGACGGGCTAGATCAGGCTTCAGGGCCCTGCCCAGAGAGAGAAGACACCGAGGCCCGAATTTTAGAGATGAGCATGTCCAGTGCTCCCCGGTCGTCCTCCTTAGTCAATGATCTCCACTGCTGCAAGAAGATACATGATTTGAATAGACGGTCAGCAGCCTTAGAAGGAAAGACATGTTCAATCATAAATGTGTTCCTAATCATCCACAGTGACCAACAAATCGCACCCAGGCCAACCCAGAAGACCCTCTTAGTCACCCCAACCAATGACTTAGCAAGGTTTCTCAGCTCAGGAAAGGAGGAGGGGTTCCAAGAAACC
>NW_021265511.1:0-424 GCF_002162155.2 Triticum dicoccoides
TATGAAACTCTGATACTTCGAAAGAGATTGTCCGTTTTGTACACGAAGTGCATCCAGTTTTTGCCGTAACCCTCTCTACTTTCTCGCACATGCTATGTGGGTGAAATGATGATACCATGCCAACTTGGAACCTTTTCAGAGTTCATTTCAAATGCTTTTCAATTTCATGGTCTAATAGCTCAAAATAATCAGTAAATGCATGAAAAATAACACATGAAGTCAGAAAGGGTTGTGAATTGATGATGTGGCTTTGAATGGTGCATTTTGAACACAGAAAAACAAGGGAGTTCAAATAAGTACAAAAAAATGAAATCCCTTTGTAAAAGACGAGTTTCCATATGAAACCCTAATACTTCGAAAGAGATTGTCCATTTTGTACATGAAGTGCATCCAGTTTTTGCCGTAACCCTCTCTACTTTCTCGC
>NW_021265512.1:0-1848 GCF_002162155.2 Triticum dicoccoides
GGCGTCTAGGGTTTCCAAGCCTGCTGCTGGTGCTGCCGTCGATCTGCCTCATCTCTTGTGGCCTTAGGGCCATTGAGGCGTGGTAGATCTCGGCCCTTGCCAGTGGAAGCGATCCTGCTTCGTTTTTAGGCAGTTTTTTTTTGAGTTTGTTTAGGATTTATGTCCTGCTTAGGAAGGCAAAGCGGTGACTCCTTGAAGATAAAATAAAGTTCTCCCCGTCAAGCCCCCGTACTGACTATGCATCTCATGTTGTTAGAGGGCATGTGGTGGAGTATCTCTGACGGATCTTGAGGGATTCGGTCTGTGTTTGTCTTGGGTGGATCTGCATGGAATGGATCCACTCTTCGTTAGTCTACACTCGTGTGTCTACAGGTTGGACCTTCTGATATACGTTTCTCTTCACCAACAATAGTTTTTTCCTAGTGTGTTGGTCCTTTCGGACCTTAGCACATCAACTTCCTGACTGTCTACTACAACAAGATTTGCACGGCTCCGGTGAGGGACGGCGGTGCGCCTTCGACTTGCTTCGGCGATTGTAATTGCCGCTAGGTGGTCTATGGACCTCGATGTAATTTTTATAATTTCTAGCATTTTTTGAACTACCATGGTGTTCATTGAACAGATCAGAAGTTATACAAAAGATATTGGAAATGAAACATAACTCTCTTCAGCTTACAACTTACGAGTAATGATCATCTATGGAAAATACATTGGTAAGAAGCTTCGGTCAAACACTTCCTCCCCAAGAAAAGCCTAGGGTTCCTCTGCCTCCCATCGGTGCCGCCGCTAGTGCGTCTCATCTCTAGTGGTCATAGGGCCATGGGGGTGCGGTGGATCCCGGTCCTTGCTGGCGGGGGAGGCTTCTTACTTTTTTTATGTTTTTGGATGTCGTTTGGGTTTGTGTCCTTCTCAGAAAGGTAAGACGGCTGCCACTCTGTGAAGATAGAATAAGGTTGGATCCTTCTGATCTGCGCTACTCTTCATCACCGGCGGTTGCTATTTTGGTGCGTTGGTCCTATGGAGCCTTATCATAATTGCTTCCCAACTGTCTACTATTACAAGTTTTGCCCACCTCTGGCGAGGGAGGGGCGATGGTGGCGGTGCGTCTTCGGCCCGATTCAGTTCTTTTAGACGTCGATAGGTGGTCTACGGATCTTGATGTTATTTTTATTATTTCTAGTGTTCGTTGTACTGCTATGATTAAAGATGAAAATCGGAAGTTTTTTTCGCAAAAAAATCTTGCGGTGAAGGCTTTGTGATTGTCATGGGAATAATCTAATACTCTATATAAGAAGGTGACATGCAGTACTTATGCCCACGTCAAACCAAGGACCTAACATAACATGACATTTTCTTTGCAAAAAAGAGGGGATCTCACTCGCCCTCACCTCACCATCAAGTGATGCGCAGACCCCAACCCACGGCCTATGACCGGATTTGAGAGAGGGCCAGCCCTCACAGAAAATCCTGAAATGTCGGGGAAGGATCTAGGAAGAAGGAGGTGGACAATGGCGGCCGATCGGCCGACTGGACCGTGGCTGTCACGACTCTCCCGGCCACGGCCCTTGTGCTCTCAGCCAGACCACAAGGTGATGAAGAGCTCTAGCCACATCAATACGCCAGCTCTGGCATGTGGGAGAGAAGGAGCCCGTGTGCTTTTTTTTTATAGAGAAAATGCCATAGCCCAACTTTATAAAGAAAGCCACATGGCAGAGTCACAAGTCCAAACACCAACACGGGGACGAAGCCACCAAAGTTTACGCTAACACAAACAGGAACCAGGAGCACGAAAGTAAGGAAAATCCTATATGCCGCTCGTTCCGTCAAACTGCCGGCGCTTCGCACAGG
>NW_021265513.1:0-786 GCF_002162155.2 Triticum dicoccoides
GGGGGGTAGCAATGCCACCGGAGCGTCGTACCGGGCCCTCATACATGCGGGGTGGTGTTGTGGCATGTCCGAAGAGGCGGCACACGTCTCCGGGTTGTGGCCCCCCCTCACGGACGGCAATGAAACGGTAGTAGACGTTCTGCGGTAACGATGCAGCGTGAATATTATTAAATACTTGGAGCGCGATAAAATCATGAGTTTTTTACACAACGTGGGCACATGTGCTATAGGACTGATGGTAATTTTTCATAATTTTTTGTGATGGAGAAGTATCTGAACACTTCCCTCTACGCGGATTGCTCTTCGCACGTCTACAACTGTGGCCGGCGGCCTCCGGGGGCTAGCATACCGTCAAATCTTGCGTAGGCGGCCTCTCACAAATCTAGAAGTGTTGAGGTGGTTGCAAACGCCCAGCACGCGTCTCCGGGGTGTGCCCCCCCCCCCTCACGGACGCTGCCGCCGCCGGCACCTGGAGGGGGGAAACAGACGCGTCGGGTCTACACGGAGTGGATGTAGCTGTGGGTTTGGCCCGGATGTTGCTCCAAAGTGTTTCTCTGGGCCGACCTAACACAACCGGGTGGAGAGGTCCACTGGTCAAAGCCCGTCCGTGCAAAGTCAAAGGGCTAGATCCCGTGGTCAAACGCTACAGGGTTAGCCAGGACGGGGGCCCTGGGGGGTAGCAATGCCACCGGAGCGTCGTACCGGCCCTCATACATGCGGGATGGTGTTGTGGCATGTCCAAAGAGGCGGCACGCGTCTCCGGGTTGTGGCCCCCCCTCACGGACG
>NW_021265514.1:0-2066 GCF_002162155.2 Triticum dicoccoides
CAAGATCCCCTCCGTGTAGACCCGACGCGTCCGTTTCCCCCCTCCAGGTGCCGGCGGCGGCGCCGTCCGTGAGGGGGGCACACCCCGGACACGCGTGCCGGGCGTTCGCAACCGCCACAACACTTCGAGACTTGTGAGAGGCCGCCTACGCAAGATTTGGCGGCATGCTAGCCCCCGGAGGCCGCCGGCCACAGATGTAGACGCGCGAAGGGCAATCCGCGTAGAGGGAATTTTTCGGATACTTCTCCATCACCAAAAATTATGAAAAAAATACCATCGTTCCTATAGCACATGTGCCGACGTTGTGCAAAAAAACTCATGATTTTATCGTGCTCCGAGTATTTACTAATATTGACGCCGCATCGTTATCGCAAAACGTCTACTACCGTGTCATCGCCGTTCGTGAGGGGGGGGCATGCCCCGGAGACGCGTCCCGCCTCTTCGGACATGCCACCACACCACCCCGCCTGTATGAGGGCCCGGTGCGACGCTCCGGTGGCATTGCTACCCCCAGTGCACCCGTCCCGCCTAACCCTGTAGCGTTTGACCACAGGTCTAGCCCTTTGACTTTGCACGGACGGGCTTTGACCAGTGGACCTCCCCACCCGGTTGTGTTAAGTCAGCCCATAGGAACACTTTGGAGCAACATCCGTGCCAGACCCATAGCAAGATCCCCTCCGTGTAGACCCGACGCGTCCGTTTCCCCCCTCTAGGTGCCGCCGGCGGCGCCGTCTGTGAGGGGGGCACACCCCGGACACGCGTGCCGGGCGTTTGCAACCGCCACAACACTTCCAGACTTGTGAGAGGCCGCGTACGCAAGATTTGGTGGCATGCTAGCCCCCGGGGGCCGCCGGCCACAACCGTAGACGCGCGAAGGGCAATCCGCATAGAGGGAATTTTTCGGATACTTCTCCATCACCAAAAATTATGAAAAAAATACAATCGTTCCTATGGCACATGTGCCCATGTCGTGCAAAAAAACTCATGATTTTATCGCGCTCCGAGTATTTAGTAATATTGACGCCGCATCGTTACCGCAGAACGTCTACTACCGTGTCATCACCGTCCGTGAGGGGGGCCACGCCCCGGAGACGCGTCCCGCCTCTTCGGACATGCCACCACACCACCCCGCCTATATGAGGGCCCGGGGCGACGCTCCGGTGGCATTGCTACCCCCAGTGCACCCGTCCCGCCTAACCCTGTAGCGTTTGACCACGGGATCTAGCCCTTTGACTTTGCACGGACGGGCTTTGACCAGTGGACCTCCCCACCCGGTTGTGTTATGTCAGCCCATAGGAACACTTTGGAGCAACATCCGGGCCAGACCCACAGCAAGATCCCCTCCGTGTAGACCCGACGCGTCCGTTTCCCCCCTCCAGGTGCCGGCGGCGGCACCGTCCGTCAGGGGGGCACAGCCCGGACATGCATGCCGGGCGTTTGCAACCGCCACAACACTTCCAGACTTGTGAGAGGCTGCCTACGCAAGACTTGACGGCATGCTAGCCCCCGGAGGCCGCCGGCCACAGTCGTAGACGCGCGAAGGGCAATCCACGTAGAGGGAATTTTTCGGATACTTCTCCATCACCAAAAATTATGAAAAAAATACCATCGTTCCGATAGCACATGTGCCCACGTCGTGCAAAAAAACTCATGATTTTATCACGCTCCGAGTATTTAGTAATATTGACGCCACATCGTTACCGCAGAACGTCTACTACCGTGTCATCGCCGTCCGTGAGGGGGGGGCACGCCCCGGAGACGTGTCCCGCCTCTTTGGACATGCCACCACAACACCCCGCCTATATGAGGGCTCAGTGCAACGCTCCGGTGGCATTGCTACCCCAGTGCACCCGTCCCGCCTAACCCTGTAGCATTTGACCACGGGATCTAGCCCTTTGACTTTGCACGGCCGGGCTTTGACCAGTGGACCTCCCCACCCGGTTGTGTTAGGTCAGCCCATAGGAACACTTTGGAGCAACATCCGGGCCAGACCCACAGCAAGATCCCCTCCGTGTAGACCCGACGCGTCCGTTTCCCTCCTCCAGGTGCCGGCGGCGGCACCGTCC
>NW_021265515.1:0-1132 GCF_002162155.2 Triticum dicoccoides
CAAAAACCGCGAGTGTTGATGTCTGACACGTAAACGCACCCTGGGGTTCGTTAATCGCGGAAATCACTCTGGGACCCCAAAAAAGTGAGTAATAGTCCACAAAATGGGCCAGAATCAGCCAAAATTGTGAGTGTTGATGACCGACATGTAAGCGCACCTTGGGGTTCATAAACTATGGAAATCGCTTTGGAATCCCTAAACGGTGAGTAATAGTCCACGGAACGGGTCAAAATTGGCCAAAGCTGTGAGTGTTGATGACGGGCACGTAAACGCACCCCAGGGATCGTCAATCATGGAAATCGCTCTGGAACCCCAAAACGGTGAGTAACAGTGCACAAAACATACCAGAATCGGCCAAAATTGTGAGTTTTGATGACCGACACGTAAACGCACCCCGGTGTTCGTCAATTGTGGAAATCACTTCGGGATCCCAAAACTGAGTAATAGTCCAAGAAACGAGCAAGAATCGGCCCAATCTGTGAGTCTTGACGACCAACACGTAAGCACATCTTGGGGTTCGACAACCATGGAAATCGCTTTGGGACTCCAAAATGGTGAGTAATAGTCCGTGAAAGACCCCTGAATCGGTAAAACCTAGGGTTATTGATCAACGATACATAAACGCACCCCGGGGTTCGTCAATCATGGAAATCGCTCAGGGACCCGAAATCAGTGAGTAATAGTCCATGAAACGGGCCAAACTCGGCTAAAACTGCAAATGTTGATGACAGACACATAAACACACCGTTGTTCGCCGATCATGGAAATCACTACGTGACCCCAAAACTGAGTAATAGTCCAAGAGACGGGCCAGAATCGGCCAAAACCGCGATTGTTGATGACCGACACGTAAGCGCGCCTTGGGGTTCGACAACCATGGAAATCACTTTGGGACCCCAAAAAGGTGAGTAATAGTCCATGAAACGGGCCAGAATCGACAAAAACCACGAGTGTTGATGACCGACAAGTAAACGCACCACGGGGTTTGTTAATCGTGGAAATCACTGCGGGACCCCAAAACAGTCAGTATTAGTCCATGAAACGGGCCAGAATTGGCCAAAACAATGAGTGTTGATGACCGACACGTAAGTGCACCTTAGGGTTCAACAACTGTGGAAATCGCTCCGTGATC
>NW_021265516.1:0-971 GCF_002162155.2 Triticum dicoccoides
ACCCCCTCTTCCTCCATATATACAGCCCTTAGGGCATCGTTTAGACCTTGGGTTTTGTTTAGATTAAAAGTTCGCCATAGCTGCAACTTCGCGTACTTCGTTTGTGTTCAACGACCAGACAAAGGCGTCACAGAACCCCACCTTGATCAATAAAGCTTTCATCTTATATTCGCAATATCCAGATTGCAATCTTAGTTTCTTGCTTGTTCTTCGTTTGCTCGCAGGAAACAGACCCTCGTGGTCAGGTTGATCGTGCTCCGGCGTGGTCAATAACCTCTCGGAGTTGGTTTAGCGATTGCTAAGGCGCGACGTCCTCGCACGTTCGTAGTCGGATCGTCAAAGTCGACTTCCACCAAAGCGAAATCCACCATCTCATCGAAAGACGGGACACCTTTGCCTCTATCACGGAGTTGGTTTAGCGATTGCTAAGGCGCGACGTCCTCGCACGTTCGTAGTCGGATCGTCAAAGTCGACTTCCACCAAAGCGAAATCCATCATCTCATCGAAAAACGGGACACCTTGGCCTCTATCACATACTGGACCAATTAGTAGAGCTCGTGCACGCCAACTAAATTACCAGGTACTTTCGTTTCTTGGTAATGATTCTAATGTTCATGAGAATATGATGCTGCCTAAATTGGATACATTTGTTTTGCTTACAAATGAAGGGCCTAGCTTGGAGAAGGATGAACATTGGAGCAAGAACAAGCATGGAGATGATGGCATGCGCAAGGGGAACAAGAACGGAGTTACATGTGATGATTTCAGGACTTTGAAGCCACCATAATGGGTGCATGAAGCCTTGGACGAAATATACAAGATGCCACTTCATAAATTTCGTCCCGAGGCTATTTTAGGTGCTGCGTCACCTTATTATTGGGCCAGGCCCATGTAATTTCGAAATACATAAGTATAGGCTATTTTTAGAGTCCGTATGTGTGGGGAAACAAGAGATAGGGTTGATTTCGGAC
>NW_021265517.1:0-1889 GCF_002162155.2 Triticum dicoccoides
TCGATGTCACTGTTGGACGGTTGATTTCTGAGGTAGAACTGCCCCGAGGTACGAAGGACATCTTGATGGATGATTTCCGCAAACTCCGACTGGATGCGAAAGAATTCTTGTCGGAGGTCCGCGTCCTGGATTGCCGACACGCTCGCGGCCCAATCTTTGAGTTTACTCGGTAGCAGAAGTTGATGATGGTCCCGTACGATCGCCCGCATGTGATGGATGGCGTAGTAGGCACCCTTCTGACCGCCAGGCGGCTGCTTGACGCAGCAGAACGTCGTATTGTGGGAGAACACGTGCTTGCCGTACTTACGAATAGGCCTGGTGAAGGTGCCTCCAGATTGGGCGTAGCCGGGGAGAACATCATCAAGAACCTTCTTGACATTTGTGTAGTCTATGTTCGACTGACGGTCCGGGTCGAAATACGTGGCCATGGAATATTTGGGGCTTAGGAGGATGAGCGTGCAATGTGTGTCACTGCAGAAAACACGGAATGTTAAAAGAAAAACGATCGAAAAGTAAGAATTCATATGTTACGGGCCGGTTGAGGGGAGGACTTACTCGGGAAAGTAAGGCACGAGGAAGTTGTCCTTATCTTGGTTTGCCAGAATGACGCCTTCAAGGTAAGAACTCGCGACTTGCCGGTCCCCAGCGCTGCCCAAGATCTTGGCACGCATGTAGAAGGGGTCGACTATCACGATGTCCGCGGTCTTGTCGCGAATGATCCGCATCTCCATACTCAGCGAAAATAGCCGAACGAAGGAGTAGTGCAGCGGATGAAGGTTCAACATAGCGTGGATGTCATCAAAACGCAGGACGATCGTACGCCCGATGGAGTTATCCACAAAGCCCTTGCCCTCTGGCACCTTGGCCGCGAAAACCGGGTATGCCACATCCTTCTCCCTGAGACGCTGCTTCTCCAAAGCAAGAACACTGTCATGCAGACTCCGCATAGCACCGGTTGCAGCATTGAGCATATTTGTCGGTAGCATCGCCCTACCCGCCACATGCACCCTCGTCGAGATATCCTGCGGTGAAGGTGGCCCGTCCTGAGCACGGATCGTACTCGGTGCCGGCTGGCTCGCACCCTTCTTAGTCTTTCTTTTGCGTGCCTTCTTCTTCTCCTGTAATGGGACCGAGTTCTGCTCACAGACCGCCTTCTTGAGTGTGTTGGGGCTGATAATATTTCGCACCTCGCCTATCTGAGGCTCGGTGAAGTCGGCAGCTGGAGGCGTCTCCTGAGAGCTGAACGCCAGACGGCGCCTGTTGCAACTTGGCTTCTCCGCGGTACGAGCTAGATCGCACACGTCTTTTGTTGGGTTTGGTTCTTGAGAAGGAGGCCCCATGAAGTCGCCATCGTACCCATGCTCGGCAAAGTACTAATCGATGTTGCCAAATGTATCATCGTCGTCGTCATCGTTGTTCTGATCCTGTGCCATATGCATGTTTGGATCTAGTGGCATAGGGATGTCCGGCACCGTTACGGCGGTCTTGCCATGGGGCCGACTTGGCGCCGGCACGACTGGCGGTGTTGTCTTTGGGGTGGTGTCCCCCGCCCCCAAATGAATCTGGCTCTTCGGCCAAAGCAGGGGCCAGCTCAGGCAGGCGCTGAGGGTCATCACGTCATCATCGTCGGCCCCGACGGGTCGAATCGGAGGTAACAAGTCGTCGCAGCCTGGCAGCACCCGAACCAGTTGAACCCTAAACAAGTTGGGTGGCATCTGGGTACCGTGGAACAAGGGGTTGCCCGGTTGAACGATTTTGCCCTTGGCGACATCGACCAACTCGTTGTTCACGAAGTGGAGGAGAGTGCACGGAACGTCGGCGGCGCCCTGCGAAAACATGTAGGGCGTCAGGGATGCCCAGTCAAAGGCAAGGAGATGAAGTCCTCGGCC
>NW_021265518.1:0-1644 GCF_002162155.2 Triticum dicoccoides
TGTACACGGATCTTTTTTCAACCTGATACTAGAGGTGGCACGCAGCGGGGTGATTTCGCGGATTCGCAAGTTTGGAAACGGGCAAAGGCCGCCCATTTGTAACCCTTCTGAAGGTGGAATGTTGTAACGCTTTCCGCTTCCCCCGGCCCTCTTTTTGTGCATGCTCTCTGTTATATTAATGGTTACCCATTTAGATTTTGATTTTTCACAAGATCTGCCAAATATATGATTTAAGGTGGAGTTCATTCGGTTTCTTGACAAGAAAGTGTGCTCTAGCCAAACAAATCAGTGGTGTTGCTTCAAAGCAATGCCGAACCTGGAGAGCCACCCTGGCATCTATCAATGCTACATAATAACTGAAGAAATTATTTTGAATTTACCAGCTATGATCAATGCAGCTAGGGCCGGCAACATCTATCTATAGTGATACTCCTTTGTTTGTACTAGTAATTTTGTTTGTACCCTTTCTTTTTTTTCAACCGTAAAAATGGATGTTTGGAACCGGGTCCGTTCTACTTCCTCCCTTTGTGTACACGGATCTTTTTTCAACCTGATACTAGAGGTGGCACGCAGCGGGGTGATTTCGCGGATTCGCAAGTTTGGAAACGGGCAAAGGCCGCCCATTTGTAACCCTTCTGAAGGTGGAATGTTGTAACGCTTTCCGCTTCCCCCGGCCCTCTTTTTGTGCATGCTCTCTGTTATATTAATGGTTACCCATTTAGATTTTGATTTTTCACAAGATCTGCCAAATATATGATTTAAGGTGGAGTTCATTCGGTTTCTTGACAAGAAAGTGTGCTCTAGCCAAACAAATCAGTGGTGTTGCTTCAAAGCAATGCCGAACCTGGAGAGCCACCCTGGCATCAATCAATGCTACATAATAACTGAAGAAATTATTTTGAATTTACCAGCTATGATCAATGCAGCTAGGGCGGGCAACATCTATCTATAGTGATACCCCTTTGTTTGTACTAGTAATTTTGTTTGTACCCTTTCTTTTTTTTCAACCGTAAAAATGGATGTTTGGAACCGGGTCCGTTCTACTTCCTCCCTCCGTGTACACGGATCTTTTTTCAACCTGATACTAGAGGCGGCACATAGCGGGGTGATTTCGCGGATTCGCAAGTTTGGAAACGGGCAAAGGCCGCCCATTTGCAACCCTTCTGAAGGTGGAATGTTGTAACGCTTTCTGCTTCCCCCGGCCCTCTTTTAGTGCATGCTCTCTGTTATATTAATGGTTACCCATTTAGATTTTGATTTTTCACAAGATCTGCCAAATATATGATTTAAGGTGGAGTTCATTCGGTTTCTTGACAAGAAAGTGTGCTCTAGCCAAACAAATCAGTGGTGTTGCTTCAAAGCAATGCCGAACCTGGAGAGCCACCCTCGCATCTATCAATGCTACATCATATCTGAAGAAATTATTTTGAATTTACCAGCTATGATCAATGCAGCTAGGGCCGGCAACATCTATCTATAGTGATACTCCTTTGTTTGTACTAGTAATTTTGTTTGTACCCTTTCTTTTTTTTCAACCGTAAAAATGGATGTTTGGAACCGGGTCCGTTCTACTTCCTCCCTTTGTGTACACGGATCTTTTTTCAACCTGATACTAGAGGTGGCACGCAGCGGGGTGATTTCGCG
>NW_021265519.1:0-816 GCF_002162155.2 Triticum dicoccoides
ATCATCGGTGATCTGAATCACGACGAGTACGACTCCATCAACCCCGTTCACTTGAACGCTTCCGCTTAGCGATCTACAAGGGTATGTAGATGCACTCCCCTTTCTACTCGTTGCTGGTCTCTCCATAGATAGATCTTGGTGTTACGTAGGAAAATTTTGAATTTCTGCTACGTTCCCCAACAGTGGCATCATGAGCTAGGTCTATTGCGTAGATTCTTTGCACGAGTAGAACACAAAGTAGTTGTGGGCGTCGATATTGTTCAATATGCTTGCCGTTACTAGTCTTATCTTGATTCGGCGGCATCGTGGGATGAAGCGGCCCGAACCAACCTTACACATACGCTTACGTGAGACCGGTTCCACCGACAAACATGCACTAGTTGCATAAGGTGGCTGGCGGGTGTCTGTCTCTCCCACTTTAGTCGGATCGGATTTGATGAAAAGGGTCCTTATGAAGGGTAAATAGCAATTGGCATATCACGTTGTGGTTCATGCGTAGGTAAGAAACGTTCTTGCTAGAAACCCATAGCAGCCACGTAAAACATGCAAACAACAATTAGAGGACGTCTAACTTGTTTTTGCAGGGTATGCTATGTGATGTGATATGGCCAAAAAGGATGTGATGAATGATATATGTGATGTATGAGATTGATCATGTTCTTGTAATAGGAATCACGACTTGCATGTCGATGAGTATGACAACCGGCAGGAGCCATAGGAGTTGTCTTTATTTATTTGTGACCTGCGTGTCAACTTAAACGTCATGTAATTACTTTACTTTATTGCTAACCGTTAGCCATAGTAGTAGAAGTAATA
>NW_021265520.1:0-732 GCF_002162155.2 Triticum dicoccoides
CCCCCAAACCCTCGAACCCTTGACCGTCGAACCCTCGAACCCTCGACCCTTGAACCCTCGACCCCTCGACCCCCTCCCCCTCCTCATGTCGAAGTTATCGGGGAGGGGGTATGTCGACCCCCTCCCTCATGTCGAAGTTATCGGGGAGGTGGTATATCGACAACGACATACCCGATAAAAAAAATAAGAAGAGGAAGAAGAAGAAAAAAAAGAGGAGAAGAAGAAAGGAATAGAGGAGAAGATCGAAGGAAAAAAATAAAAAAAGAGGAGAAGAAGAAAGGAATAGAGGTGAAGAAGAAAAAAATAGAAATTACTCTATTTTGTTTCTTCTACTCTTCTATTCCTTTCTTCTTCTCCTCTTTTTTTTCTTTTTTTTCTCTTCTTATTTATTTCTCCTCTTCTTCCTCTCATCTTCTTCTCCTTTCTTCTTCTCCTTCTTCCTCTTCTTATTTTCCTTTTTCCACTCCTTCCTTTTCTTCTTCTTCCTCTTTTCTTCCTTTTCCTTATTTTACTTTTTCCTCTACACTAACCTATGCACTAACCTAAAATCGATATCTACTAATTAACAACCTAAATAAAAAATTAATACATATATGAAAAAAACATCATATGAAAAAAAACATCATATGCACAAAAAAACGTCATATGAACCCCCCGCCTCATGTCGAAGTTATCGGGGAGGGGGTATATCGACCCCCACCCCCTCATGTCGAAGTTATCGGGGAGGGGGTA
>NW_021265521.1:0-1120 GCF_002162155.2 Triticum dicoccoides
AGCCACCCTGTCTGTCTTAGCGTAACGCGAGTCGAGGCGGACGTCGTCGCGGTAGCAACGACGAACGCCGAGACGAGCACGTGACATCACTGCCACCCTGTCTTAGCGTAACGCGAGTCGAGGCGGACGTTGTCGCGGTAGCGACGACTGGCGCCGAAACGAACACGTGACACCACTGCCACCCTGTCTTAGCGTAACTCGAGTCGAGGCGGACGTCGTCGCGGTAGCGACAACTGGCGCCGAGACGAGCACGTGACACCACTGCCACCCTGTCTTAGCGTAACGCGAGTCGAGGCGGACGTCGTCCCGGTAGCGACGACGGACGCCGAGACGAGCACGTGACATCACTGCCACCCTGTCTTAGCGTAACGCGAGTCGAGGCCGACGTCGTCGCGGTAGCGACGACTGACGCCGAGACGAGCACGTGACACCACTGCCACCCTATCTTAGTGTAGTGCCAGTTGAGGCGGACGTCGTCGCGGTAGCGACGACGGATGCCGAGACGAGCACGTGACATCATTCCCACCCTGTCTTAGCGTAACACGAGTCGAGGAGGACGTCGTCGTGATAGCGACGACGGACGCCGAGACGAGCACGTGACACCAATCCCACCCTGTCTTAGCGTAACGCGAGTCGAGGCGGACGTCATCGCGGTAGCGACGACGGACGCCGAGACGAGCATGTGACACCACTGCCACCCTGTCTTAGCGTAACGCGAGTCGAGGCGGACGTCGTCGTGGTAGCGACGACGAAGGCCGAGACGAGCACGTGACACCACTGCCACCCTGTCTTAGCGTAACTCGAGTCGAGGCGGACATCGTCGCGGTAGCGACGACGGACGCCGAGACGAGCACGTGACACCATTTGCCACCCTGTCTATCTTAGGGTAACGCGAGTCGAGGCGAACGTCGTCGCGGTAGCGATGACGGACGCCGAGTCGAGCACATGAAACCACTGCCACCCTGTCTTAGCGTAACGTGAGTCGAGGCGGACGTCGTCGCGGTAGCGACGACGGACGCCGAGACGAGCACGTGACACCACTGCCACCCTGTCTTAGCGTAACGCGAGTCGAGACGGACGTCGTCGCGGTAGCGTCGACGGACGCCGAGACTAGCACGTG
>NW_021265522.1:0-1002 GCF_002162155.2 Triticum dicoccoides
AGCCACCCTGTCTGTCTTAGCGTAACGCGAGTCGAGGCGGACGTCGTCGCGGTAGCAACGACGAACGCCGAGACGAGCACGTGACATCACTGCCACCCTGTCTTAGCGTAACGCGAGTCGAGGCGGACGTTGTCGCGGTAGCGACGACTGGCGCCGAAACGAACACGTGACACCACTGCCACCCTGTCTTAGCGTAACTCGAGTCGAGGCGGACGTCGTCGCGGTAGCGACAACTGGCGCCGAGACGAGCACGTGACACCACTGCCACCCTGTCTTAGCGTAACGCGAGTCGAGGCGGACGTCGTCCCGGTAGCGACGACGGACGCCGAGACGAGCACGTGACATCACTGCCACCCTGTCTTAGCGTAACGCGAGTCGAGGCCGACGTCGTCGCGGTAGCGACGACTGACGCCGAGACGAGCACGTGACACCACTGCCACCCTATCTTAGTGTAGTGCCAGTTGAGGCGGACGTCGTCGCGGTAGCGACGACGGATGCCGAGACGAGCACGTGACATCATTCCCACCCTGTCTTAGCGTAACGCGAGTCGAGGAGGACGTCGTCGCGATAGCGACGACGGACGCCGAGACGAGCACGTGACACCAATCCCACCCTGTCTTAGCGTAACGCGAGTCGAGGCGGACGTCATCGCGGTAGCGACGACGGACGCCGAGACGAGCATGTGACACCACTGCCACCCTGTCTTAGCGTAACGCGAGTCGAGGCGGACGTCGTCGTGGTAGCGACGACGAACGCCGAGACGAGCACGTGACACCACTGCCACCCTGTCTTAGCGTAACTCGAGTCGAGGCGGACATCGTCGCGGTAGCGACGACGGACGCCGAGACGAGCACGTGACACCATTTGCCACCCTGTCTATCTTAGGGTAACGCGAGTCGAGGCGAACGTCGTCGCGGTAGCGACGACGGACGCCGAGTCGAGCACATGAAACCACTGCCACCCTGTCTTAGCGTAACGTGAGTCGAGGCGGACGTCGTCGCG
>NW_021265523.1:0-1268 GCF_002162155.2 Triticum dicoccoides
GGTATCCCGACGTCGTGGTATCAGCCGAAGCACTTCAGACGTCAGCGACGGAGCGGCGCGCGCCGAATTGGACTGGAACGCCACTAGGCTAGGTCTGCTTTCGGCCGCCCACGCAACGTGCAGGTGTGCTCAGGGCGATGGGCCCAGACCCCTGCGCGCTTAGGTTTAGACCGGCGTGCTGGCCTCTCTGTTTTGCCTAGGTGGGGCTGCGACGTGTTGATCTTCCGCGGCCGGGCATGACCCAGGAAAGTGTGTCCGGCCAAATGGGATCAAGCGTGTTGGGTTATGTGGTGCACCCCTGCAGGGAAGTTAATCTATTCGAATAGCCGTGATCTTCGGTAACAGGACGACTTGGAGTTGTACCTTGACCTTATGACAACTAGAACCGGATACTTAATAAAACACACCCTTCCAAGTGCCAGATACAACCGGTGGTCGCTCTACCTCAGGGCTATGAGGAGGGGATCGCCGGGTAGGATTATGCTATGAGATGTTACTTGGAGATGCTACTTGGAGGACTTCGACCTACCCTCTTCTGCCTGTTGCAAGACGAAGGTGGCCAGAAGCGTAGTCTTCGATAAGACTAGCTATCCCCCTCTTATTCTGGCATTCTGCAGTTCAGTCCACTGATATGGCCTCCTTACACATATACCCATGCATATGTAGTGTAGTTCCTTGCTTGCGAGTACTTTGGATGAGTACTCACGGTTGCTTTCTCCCCCCTTTTCCCCTTTCCTCTCTTCCTGGTTGTCGCAACCAGATGCTGGAGTCCAGGAGCCAGACGCCACCGTCGACGACGACCCCTCCTACACCGGAGGTGCCTACTACTACGTGCTGCCTGCTGACGACGACCGGGAGTAGTTTAGGAGGATCCCAGGCAGGAGGCCTGCGCCTCTTTCGATCTGTATCCCTGTTTGTGCTAGCCTTCTTAAGGCAAACTTGTTTAACTTATGTCTGCACTCAGATATTGTTGCTTCCGCTGACTCGTCTATGATCGAGCACTTGTATTCGAGCCCTCGAGGCCCCTGGCTTGTATTATGATGCTTGTATGACTTATTTTATTTGTAGAGTTGTGTTGTGATATCTTCCCGTGAGTCCCTGATCTTGATCGTACACATTTGCGTGCATGATTAGTGTACGATTAAATCGGGGGCGTCACAAGTTGGTATCAGAGCCGACTGCCTGTAGGAATCCCCCTTCCACACTCCTTGGCCGAAGTCGAGTCTAGTCACTACAAAACTTTTACTAACATGGCTGTGAGCCTTACG
>NW_021265524.1:0-1099 GCF_002162155.2 Triticum dicoccoides
TGACCGACACATCAGCGCACCTTGGGGTTTAATAACTATGGAAATCGCTTCGGGACCCCAAAACGTTGAGTAATAGTCCACGAAACGAGCCAGAATTGGCCAAAACTACGAGTGTTTATGACCGACACGTAAACACATCCCAGGGTTCGTTAATCATGGAAATCACTCTAGGACCACAAAACAGTGAGTAATAGTCCGTGAAACGGACCAGAATCAGCCAAAATTGCGATTTTGGATGACCGACACATAAACGCACCCCAGGGTTCGTTAATCGTGGAAATCACTCCTGGACCTCAAAACAGTGTGTAATAGTGCATGAAACGGGCCAGAATCGTCGAAAATTGTGAGTGTTGATGACCGACACATAAACACATCTCGGGGTTCGTTAATCGTGGAAATCACTGCAGGACGCCAAAATAGTGAGTAATAGTCCCTGAAACGGGCCAAAATCGGCCAAAATTGCGATTGTTGATGACCGACACATCAGTGCACCTTGGGGTTCAATAACTATGGAAATCACTTCGGGACCCCAAAACGTTCAGTAATAGTCCACGAAACGGGTCAGACTCGGCCAAAACTGCGAGTGTTTATGACCGACACGTAAACACATCCCAGGGTTCGTTAATCATGGAAATCACTCTAGGACCACAAAAACAGTGAGTAATAGTCCGTGAAACGGACCAGAATCAGCCAAAATTGCGATTTTGGCTGACCGACACATAAACGCACCCCAGGGTTCGTTAATCGTGGAAATCACTCCTGGACCTCAAAACAGTGTGTAATAGTGCATGAAACGGGCCAGAATCGTCGAAAATTGTGAGTGTTGATGACCGACACATAAACACATATCGGGGTTCGTTAATCGTGGAAATCACTGCAGGACGCCAAAATAGTGAGTAATAGTCCCTGAAACGGGCCAAAATCGGCCAAAATTGCGATTGTTGATGACCGACACATCAGCGCACCTTGGGGTTCAATAACTATGGAAATCACTTCGGGACCCCAAAACGTTCAGTAATAGTCCACGAAACGGGTCAGACTCGGCCAAAACTGCGAGTGTTTATGACCGACACGTAAACACATCCCAGGGTTCGTTAAT
>NW_021265525.1:0-3293 GCF_002162155.2 Triticum dicoccoides
GGGTAAGCGGACGTTTATCTATCCGATCCATACTTCCAAAGTCAAGTATTTTACTTTGTGATTTCGACGCAGGAGCTGCGCCGGGACGTGGAGGGCATACGAAGCCTAACTCCACAGCCCGAGGATCCGGAACGATCCCTCGATCCGACCTCCGAAGAGGACCCGGACATAAAGGTGGAGCTTATTGACGGGGTGTTCCACCAACTTAGCATGGACAATGCTCTAGTCGCCATTACGGCTGACTACCCCGGTTTGTTTCCGGCCTCCCAGGTGACTACGACCGAGGTTTTGACACCATCATTTGATCCGTGCTCAATTCTGACCATCCTATACTGATGGTGCATCGCACGAGGTGCCTTTAATGCGGGAAGCCGAACCTGCGGCGGCTGACCAGCAAGGGTCAGTTTGGCCCAGCAGGCAGAAGAGGAGTGCAACACGAATCGAAATGTCGCCGCAACGGTACGGTGCACCGTTGTTTTTAAGGGAAGGATCCCTATATTGATGCTCATAACTTTTTCCAGGAGAAAGAGCGCTCGCCGGACAGTGTCCGGAGAGGTTGCCAATCAAGCCTCCGCCAGCCATGCTCCATCGCGTGGTCCGGAAGTGGAGGCGAACACAAGGCAAGAGCCGGATGCTCCTCCGACGGAGGATGCCGACAGACTGTCCACCACCCGGTCTGAGGTGGAGAGCGCCATGAATCACAGACGTCGCTGGACAGTTCTTCGTGACGCGTGTTTCTCCCCGAAGGCGTTGAATGCCTTTGATGCGGGAAACGCGCACCTCCGTGCTGCTCAAGATGGTTTAACCAGAGCCACGGAGCAGTATGTGAAGGACATACGGGTAAGTAATTTTAATAGTTATATATGCTAGTAGCCCCCGAGACTTAAAATAGTTAAAATAACTGATTTAAGGATCATTTATTATGCAGGATCTTACGGAGAAGAATACCCACCTGTCCAAGGAGCTCCAAGAGTGCAAGGCCCAACTTGAGGCCGCACTAGCCATCACAGGGGGAGCCACAGAGACCCCCACTGGTAATACGTACTTCGAAAAGATAAGTAGTTAACAAAGTGTGGCGTGTGCGTAAATCTGACAATAATATTGCAGAGGGCGCCGGACTAGATCCGGACAAGAAACAGCTATTGCGTCAGCTAAAGGCCGGCGAGAGGGTGCTTATGAAGGTGCAGCAGGAGAGAAACAATCTCCAAGATGCCCACACCCAGCTAGGAGAAGAGCTGAAAGGGAGCACGGCGACGCCTCCGTCTGTGGAAGATATCGGCCTACCATCAGGGCGCCAGGGAGGCCTGGGCCATGGTGAAGACGTGGTACCCGAAGGCTGACCCAAACCACATGGTCGAGGTCGGACCTGCGGGGCCTAATGGGAAGGAGATCCCTGTGAGCTTGATGTACGGCCAAGTAGAACTGGCCGCAAAATATTCCCAACAGGACTGTAAATTAGACAGCCTGTTAGATGGGATTGAAGAGGAGTACAATCAGTCAGTTTGACGATGTAATTTGAAATAACATGTAAAATGCCTTCTAGCCGGATTGTAGATCGTTTGTCTTTGCGGACCTTTTCGCTTCAACCTCCGGACCCAATAGTCCGGAGTGTGTCCGAATACCCTTACGGTTATAGAAGAACCGGGGCATGCATGGAGACAAGGCGTCGGGGTCATAATTGCTTTATCAGACAAGTGCCCAACTAGCTATGTTATATTACATGGTTAGTAAGAAACATCTTCCAGGGAGAATAATTCTGTTAAGGGTTCCTTTCCCTGGGAGGCATGCCCTAAAGTGCATGTCTGGACTGCGAAAATAGCAGAGAAAGCATCTGGGGGCAAATGAATAAGTAATAAATCATCTTTCAAGTCACCGACTGAATATTCTCTTAAGAACGCTAGCTTTCGGCTTCACCCAGTCTGAGGTACACATCCGGCTGACCCGGCAGTAACAATCGCATAGGTGCTCCCTTTACCTCCTAGCCGAACAATCGGGAACGTAGGGGTAAGCACAGGAGCCAGGCAACCCAGCTTGGCCAAAACTTAAGTCATATCGATGCATATAATGGTGAAAAATAAGGTACATGCGGAAGTATGACACATGTGTCGGGCATGAAGCCCGTATAATTAAGCTTCTCTTAAAGAAGCCCCCAGGTATAATTAGTGCTAGGAGCACATCAACTGTGTGCGAACAATGCGCAGATCAGCCTATCCAAGGTATTCGAGAAAAAAAGTGGGAAGAAGGAGGGGGACAAGAGACAGTGAAAATGTAAAAAGGAGGATGGAGGAGTGAGACGAACTCTGAGTCCGGCGTTAGGCGTAGAATCTTCGGAGACTGGCTGCGTCCCATGGGTTCGGCTCGAGTCGGTTGTCAGATGCGTTGCGTAGACGGTATGCTCCGCCGGTTAGGACTTGGTCGATGATGAAGGGACCTTCCCACTTGGGCTTAAGTTTGTCCTTTTTCTTGTCCGGCAGGCGTAGAACAAGTTCGCCAACATTGTAAGCTTTGGCCCGTACTTCTCTGCTTTGATATCTTCGAGCCTGCTATTGATAAAATGCGGAACGAGCTTTTGCCACGTCCCGCTCCTCCTCTAAGGCGTCCAAACTGTCCTGCCGATCCAGCTCGGCTTCTCTTTATTCGTACATGCGCACGCGAGGTGAGTCATGAATTATATCGCAGGGCAGAACTGCCCCTGCGCCGTACACCATAAAAATAGTGTGAATCCGGTAGTTCGGTTTGGTGTGGTCCGCAGCCCCCAGAGTACGGAGTCGAGCTCCTCTACCCAGTGCGTGTTAGATTCCTTGAGGGACCGCACTAGTCTGGGTTTGATGCCGCTCATGATTAGACCATTTGCTCGCTCGACTTGGCCGTTAGTTTGGGGATGATAGACTGATGCATAGTCGAGCTTGATGCCCATATTTTTGCACCAGAGTTTGACCTCGTCGGCCGTGAAATTCGTGTCGTTATCAGTGATGATGCTGTGGGGGACGCCAAAACGGTGTACTACCCCGGATATAAAATCTATCACAGGTCCAGATTCTGTCGTTTTAACCGGCTTGGCTTCAATCCATTTGGTGGATTTGTCCACCATGACCAATAAGTATTTGCGCTTGTGGGTTCCCCCTTTAAGGGGTCCAACCATGTCAAGCCCCCAGACCGCGAACGGCCAGGTGATGGGTATAGTTTTGAGGGCGGTGGGTGGCATGTGGCTCTGATTAGCGAAGAGCTGGCAACCGACGCATCGTTGGACTAAGTCCTGAGCATCTGCCCGGGCTGTCGGCCAATAAAATCCT
>NW_021265526.1:0-3293 GCF_002162155.2 Triticum dicoccoides
GGGTAAGCGGACGTTTATCTATCCGATCCATACTTCCAAAGTCAAGTATTTTACTTTGTGATTTCGACGCAGGAGCTGCGCCGGGACGTGGAGGGCATACGAAGCCTAACTCCACAGCCCGAGGATCCGGAACGATCCCTCGATCCGACCTCCGAAGAGGACCCGGACATAAAGGTGGAGCTTATTGACGGGGTGTTCCACCAACTTAGCATGGACAATGCTCTAGTCGCCATTACGGCTGACTACCCCGGTTTGTTTCCGGCCTCCCAGGTGACTACGACCGAGGTTTTGACACCATCATTTGATCCGTGCTCAATTCTGACCATCCTATACTGATGGTGCATCGCACGAGGTGCCTTTAATGCGGGAAGCCGAACCTGCGGCGGCTGACCAGCAAGGGTCAGTTTGGCCCAGCAGGCAGAAGAGGAGTGCAACACGAATCGAAATGTCGCCGCAACGGTACGGTGCACCGTTGTTTTTAAGGGAAGGATCCCTATATTGATGCTCATAACTTTTTCCAGGAGAAAGAGCGCTCGCCGGACAGTGTCCGGAGAGGTTGCCAATCAAGCCTCCGCCAGCCATGCTCCATCGCGTGGTCCGGAAGTGGAGGCGAACACAAGGCAAGAGCCGGATGCTCCTCCGACGGAGGATGCCGACAGACTGTCCACCACCCGGTCTGAGGTGGAGAGCGCCATGAATCACAGACGTCGCTGGACAGTTCTTCGTGACGCGTGTTTCTCCCCGAAGGCGTTGAATGCCTTTGATGCGGGAAACGCGCACCTCCGTGCTGCTCAAGATGGTTTAACCAGAGCCACGGAGCAGTATGTGAAGGACATACGGGTAAGTAATTTTAATAGTTATATATGCTAGTAGCCCCCGAGACTTAAAATAGTTAAAATAACTGATTTAAGGATCATTTATTATGCAGGATCTTACGGAGAAGAATACCCACCTGTCCAAGGAGCTCCAAGAGTGCAAGGCCCAACTTGAGGCCGCACTAGCCATCACAGGGGGAGCCACAGAGACCCCCACTGGTAATACGTACTTCGAAAAGATAAGTAGTTAACAAAGTGTGGCGTGTGCGTAAATCTGACAATAATATTGCAGAGGGCGCCGGACTAGATCCGGACAAGAAACAGCTACTGCGTCAGCTAAAGGCCGGCGAGAGGGTGCTTATGAAGGTGCAGCAGGAGAGAAACAATCTCCAAGATGCCCACACCCAGCTAGGAGAAGAGCTGAAAGGGAGCACGGCGACGCCTCCGTCTGTGGAAGATATCGGCCTACCGTCAGGGCGCCAGGGAGGCCTGGGCCATGGTGAAGACGTGGTACCCGAAGGCTGACCCAAACCACATGGTCGAGGTCGGACCTGCGGGGCCTAATGGGAAGGAGATCCCTGTGAGCTTGATGTACGGCCAAGTAGAACTGGCCGCAAAATATTCCCAACAGGACTGTAAATTAGACAGCCTGTTAGATGGGATTGAAGAGGAGTACAATCAGTCAGTTTGACGATGTAATTTGAAATAACATGTAAAATGCCTTCTAGCCGGATTGTAGATCGTTTGTCTTTGCGGACCTTTTCGCTTCAACCTCCGGACCCAATAGTCCGGAGTGTGTCCGAATACCCTTACGGTTATAGAAGAACCGGGGCATGCATGGAGACAAGGCGTCGGGGTCATAATTGCTTTATCAGACAAGTGCCCAACTAGCTATGTTATATTACATGGTTAGTAAGAAACATCTTCCAGGGAGAATAATTCTGTTAAGGGTTCCTTTCCCTGGGAGGCATGCCCTAAAGTGCATGTCTGGACTGCGAAAATAGCAGAGAAAGCATCTGGGGGCAAATGAATAAGTAATAAATCATCTTTCAAGTCACCGACTGAATATTCTCTTAAGAACGCTAGCTTTCGGCTTCACCCAGTCTGAGGTACACATCCGGCTGACCCGGCAGTAACAATCGCATAGGTGCTCCCTTTACCTCCTAGCCGAACAATCGGGAACGTAGGGGTAAGCACAGGAGCCAGGCAACCCAGCTTGGCCAAAACTTAAGTCATATCGATGCATATAATGGTGAAAAATAAGGTACATGCGGAAGTATGACACATGTGTCGGGCATGAAGCCCGTATAATTAAGCTTCTCTTAAAGAAGCCCCCAGGTATAATTAGTGCTAGGAGCACATCAACTGTGTGCGAACAATGCGCAGATCAGCCTATCCAAGGTATTCGAGAAAAAAAGTGGGAAGAAGGAGGGGGACAAGAGACAGTGAAAATGTAAAAAGGAGGATGGAGGAGTGAGACGAACTCTGAGTCCGGCGTTAGGCGTAGAATCTTCGGAGACTGGCTGCGTCCCATGGGTTCGGCTCGAGTCGGTTGTCAGATGCGTTGCGTAGACGGTATGCTCCGCCGGTTAGGACTTGGTCGATGATGAAGGGACCTTCCCACTTGGGCTTAAGTTTGTCCTTTTTCTTGTCCGGCAGGCGTAGAACAAGTTCGCCAACATTGTAAGCTTTGGCCCGTACTTCTCTGCTTTGATATCTTCGAGCCTGCTATTGATAAAATGCGGAACGAGCTTTTGCCACGTCCCGCTCCTCCTCTAAGGCGTCCAAACTGTCCTGCCGATCCAGCTCGGCTTCTCTTTATTCGTACATGCGCACGCGAGGTGAGTCATGAATTATATCGCAGGGCAGAACTGCCCCTGCGCCGTACACCATAAAAATAGTGTGAATCCGGTAGTTCGGTTTGGTGTGGTCCGCAGCCCCCAGAGTACGGAGTCGAGCTCCTCTACCCAGTGCGTGTTAGATTCCTTGAGGGACCGCACTAGTCTGGGTTTGATGCCGCTCATGATTAGACCATTTGCTCGCTCGACTTGGCCGTTAGTTTGGGGATGATAGACTGATGCATAGTCGAGCTTGATGCCCATATTTTTGCACCAGAGTTTGACCTCGTCGGCCGTGAAATTCGTGTCGTTATCAGTGATGATGCTGTGGGGGACGCCAAAACGGTGTACTACCCCGGATATAAAATCTATCACAGGTCCAGATTCTGTCGTTTTAACCGGCTTGGCTTCAATCCATTTGGTGGATTTGTCCACCATGACCAATAAGTATTTGCGCTTGTGGGTTCCCCCTTTAAGGGGTCCAACCATGTCAAGCCCCCAGACCGCGAACGGCCAGGTGATGGGTATAGTTTTGAGGGCGGTGGGTGGCATGTGGCTCTGATTAGCGAAGAGCTGGCAACCGACGCATCGTTGGACTAAGTCCTGAGCATCTGCCCGGGCTGTCGGCCAATAAAATCCT
>NW_021265527.1:0-3399 GCF_002162155.2 Triticum dicoccoides
GTGGGGAAACAAGAGATAGGGTTGATTTCGGACCCCTCCACCAAGGGCCACGAAATTCCCCCCTCTTCCTCCATATATACAGCCCTTAGGGCATCGTTTAGACTTTGGGTTTTGTTTAGATTAAAAGTTCGCCATAGCTGCAACTTCACGTACTTCGTTTGTGTTCAACGACCAGACAAAGGCGTCACAGAACCCCACCTTGATCAATAAAGCTTTCATCTTATATTCGCAATATCCAGATTGCAATCTCAGTTTCTTGCTTGTTCTTCGTTTGCTCGCAGGAAACAGACCCTCGTGGTCAGGTTGATCGTGCTCCGGCGTGGTCAATAACCTCTCGGAGTTGGTTTAGCGATTGCTAAGGCGCGACGTCCTCGCACGTTCGTAGTCGGATCGTCAAAGTCGACTTCCACCAAAGCGATATCCATCATCTCATCGAAAGACGGGACACCTTTGCCACTATCAGCACCTTTATAGTCACCCAGTTACGTTGTGACGTTTGATACACCCAAGGCACTCTTACGGTATCCGGGAGTTACACGATCTCATGGTCGAAGGAAGAGATACTTGACACTTGCAAAGCTCTAGCAAAACGAACTACACGATCTTTTATGCTATGCTTAGGATTGGGTCTTGTCCATCACATCATTCTCCTAATGATGTGATCCCGTTATCAACGACATCCAATGTCCATAGTCAGGAAACCGTGACTATCTGTTGATCACAACGAGCTGGTCAACTAGAGGCTTACAAGGGACATAGTGTGGTCTAAGTATTCACACGTGTATTACGATTTCCGGATAATACAGTTATAGCATGAATAAAAGACAATTATCATGAACAATGAAATATAATAATACTTTTATTATTGCCTCTAGGGCATATTTCCAACAGTCTCCCACTTGCACTAGAGTCACCAATCTAGTTACATTGTGATGAATCTAACACCCATAGAGTTCTGGTGTTGATCATGTTTTGCACGCGAGAGAGGTTTAGTCAGCGGATCTGCGACATTCAGATCCGTGTGTACTTTGCAAATCTCTATGTCTCCATCTTGAACATTTTCACGGATGGAGTTGAAACGACGCTTGATGTGCCTGGTCTTCTTGTGAAACCTGGGCTCCTTTGCGAGGGCAATAGCTCCAGTGTTGTCACAGAAGAGTTTGATCGGCCCCGACGCATTGGGTATGACTCCTAGGTCGGTGATGAACTCCTTCACCCAAATCGCTTCATGTGCTGCCTCCGAGGCTGCCATGTACTTCGCTTCACACGTAGATCCCGCCACGACGCTCTGCTTGCAGCTGCACCAGCTTACTGCTCCACCATTCAACATATACACGTATCCGGTTTGTGACTTAGAGTCATCCAGATCTGAGTCGAAGCTAGCGTCGACGTAACCCTTTACGACGAGCTCTTCGTCTCCTCCATAAACGAGAAACATGTCCTTTGTCCTTTTCAGGTACTTCAGGATATTCTTGACCGCTGTCCAGTGTTCCTTGCCGGGATTACTTTGGTATCTTGCTACCAAACTTACGGCAAGGTTTACATCGGGTCTGGTACACAGCATGGCATACATAATAGATCCTATGGCTGAAGCATAGGGGATGACATTCATCTCTTCTTTATCTTTTGCCGTGGTCGGTGACTGAGCTGAGCTCAGTCTCATACCTTGTAACATAGGCAAGAACCCCTTCTTGGACTGATCCATTCTGAATCTCTTCAAAATCTTATCAAGGTATGTGCTTTGTGAAAGACCTATGAGGCGTCTCGATCTATCTCTATAGATCTTGATGCCTAATATATAAGCAGCTTCTCCAAGGTCCTTCATTGAAAAACACTTATTCAAGTAGGCCTTAATGCTGTCCAGAAATTCTATATTATTTCCCATCAGGAGTATGTCATCTACATATAATATGAGAAATGCTACAGAGCTCCCACTCACTTTCTTGTAAACGCAGGCTTCTCCATAAGTCTGCATAAACCCAAACGCTTTGATCATCTCATCAAAGCGAATGTTCCAACTCCGAGATGCTTGCACCAGTCCATAAATGGATCGCTGGATCTTGCATACTTTGTTAGCGTTCCGAGGATCGACAAAACCTTCCGGCTGCATCATATACAGTTCTTCCTTAAGATGCCCGTTAAGGAATGCTGTTTTGACGTCCATCTGCCATATCTCATAATCAAAGTATGCGGCAATTGCTAACATGATTCGGACGGACTTTAGCTTCGCTATGGGCGAGAATGTCTCATCGTAGTCAATCCCTTGAACCTGTCGATAACCCTTAGCGACAAGTCGAGCTTTATAGATGGTAACATTACCATCCGCGTCCGTCTTCTTCTTAAAGATCCATTTGTTTTCTATCGCTCGCCGATCATCGGGCAAGTCTGTCAAAGTCCATACTTTGTTTTCATACATGGATTCTATCTCGGATTTCATGGCTTCAAGCCATTTGTTGGAATCCGGGCCCGCCATTGCTTCTTCATAGTTCGAAGGTTCATTGTTGTCTAACAACATGATTTCCAGGACAGGGTTGCCGTACCACTCTGGTGCGGAACGTGTCCTTGTGGACCTATGAAGTTCAGCAGTAACTTGATCCGAAGTACCTTGATCATTATCATGGTTTTCCTCTTCAGTTGGTGTGGGCATCACAGGAACGGTTTCCTGTGCTGCGTCACTATCCCGCTCAAGAGGTAGTACTTCATCGAGTTCTACTTTCCTCCCACTTACTTCTTTCGAGAGAAACTCTTTTTCCAGAAAGTATCCGTTCTTGGCAACAAAGATCTTGCCTTCGGATCTTAAGTAGAAGGTATACCCTATAGTTTCCTTAGGGTATCCTATGAATACGCATTTTTCCGACTTGGGTTCGAGCTTTTCAGGTTGAAGTTTCTTGACATAAGCTTCGCATCCCCAAACTTTTAGAAACGACAGCTTAGGTTTCTTTCCAAACCATAATTCATACGGTGTCGTCTCAACGGATTTATACGGTGCCCTATTTAAAGTGAATGTAGCTGTCTCTAGAGCGTATCCCCAAAATGATAGCGGTAAATCGGCAAGAGACATCATAGACCGCACCATATCCAATAGAGTGCGATTACGACGTTCGGACACACCGTTTCGCTGAGGTGTTCCAGGCGGCGTGAGCTGTGAAACGATTCCACATTTCTTTAAGTGTGTACCAAATTCGTGACTTAAGTATTCTCCTCCACGATCTGATCGTAAGAATTTTATCTTTCGGTCACGTTGATTCTCCACCTCATTCTGAAATTCCTTGAACTTTTCAAAGGTCTCAGACTTGTGTTTCATTAAGTAGACATACCCATATCTACTCAAGTCATCTGTGAGAGTGAGAACATAACGATATCCTCCGCGAGCCTCAACGCTCATTGGACCGCACACAT
>NW_021265527.1:3409-78808 GCF_002162155.2 Triticum dicoccoides
GTTCAGCAGTAACTTGATCCGAAGTACCTTGATCATCATCATGGTTTTCCTCTTCAGTTGGTGTGGGCATCACAGGAACGGTTTCCTGTGCTGCGTCACTATCCCGCTCAAGAGGTAGTACTTCATCGAGTTCTACTTTCCTCCCACTTACTTCTTTCGAGAGAAACTCTTTTTCCAGAAAGCATCCGTTCTTGGCAACAAAGATCTTGCCTTCGGATCTTAAGTAGAAGGTATACCCTACAGTTTCCTTAGGGTATCCTATGAATACGCATTTTTCCGACTTGGGTTCGAGCTTTTCAGGTTGAAGTTTCTTGACATAAGCTTCGCATCCCCAAACTTTTAGAAACGACAGCTTAGGTTTCTTTCCAAACCATAATTCATACGGTGTCGTCTCAACGGATTTAGACGGTGCCCTATTTAAAGTGAATGTAGCTGTCTCTAGAGCGTATCCTCAAAATGATAGCGGTAAATCGGTAAGAGACATCATAGACCGCACCATATCCAATAGAGTGCGATTACGACATTCAGACACACCGTTTCGCTGAGGTGTTCCAGGCGGCGTGAGCTGTGAAACGATTCCACATTTCTTTAAGTGTGTACCAAATTCGTGACTTAAGTATTCTCCTCCACGATCTGATCGTAAGAATTTTATCTTTCGGTCACGTTGATTCTCCACCTCATTCTGAAATTCCTTGAACTTTTCAAAGGTCTCAGACTTGTGTTTCATTAAGTAGACATACCCATATCTACACAAGTCATCTGTGAGAGTGAGAACATAACGATATCCTCCGCGAGCCTCAACGCTCATTGGACCGCACACATCGGTATGTATGATTTCCAACAAGTTGTTTGCTCGCTCCATTGTTCCAGAGAACGGAGTCTTGGTCATTTTGCCCAAAAGGCATGGTTCGCACGTGTCAAACGATTCATAATCAAGAGACTCTAAAAGTCCATCGGCATGGAGCTTCTTCATGCGCTTGACACCAATGTGACCAAGGCAGCAGTGCCACAAGTATGTGGGACTATCGTTATCAACTTTAAATCTTTTGGCATGTACACTATGAACATGTGTAATATTACGCTCGAGATTCATTAAGAATAAACCATTGACCATCGGAGCATGACAATATCTCTCATATAAATCGAACAACCATTATTCTCAGACTTAAATGAGTAGCCATCTCGTATTAAACGAGATCCAGATACAATGTTCATGCTCAAACTTGGCACTAAATAACAATTATTAAGGTTCAAAACTAATCCCGTAGGTAAATGTAGAGGCAGCGTGCCGACGGCGATCACATCGACTCTGGAACCATTCCCGACGCGCATCGTCACCTCGTCCTTCGCCAGTCTCCGTTTATTCCGCAGCTCCTGCTGTGAGTTACAAATATGAGCAACGGCACCGGTATCAAATACCCAGGAGTTACTACGAGTACTGGTAAGGTACACATCAATCACATGTATATCAAATATACCTTTGGTGTTGCCGGCCTTCTTATCCACTAAGTATTTGGGGCAGTTCCGCTTCCAGTAACCCTTCCCCTTGCAATAAAAGCACTCAGTCTCAGGCTTGGGTCCATTCTTTGACTTCTTCCCGGCAACTGGCTTACCAGGCGCGGCAACATCTTTGCCGTCCTTCTTGAAGTTCTTCTTACCCTTGCCCTTCTTGAACTTAGTGGTCTTATTGACCATCAACACTTGATGTTCTTTCTTGATTTCAGCCTCTGCTGACTTCAGCATCGAGAACACTTCAGGAATGATCTTTTCCATTCCCTGCATGTTGTAGTTCATCACAAAGCTCTTGTAGCTTGGTGGGAGCGACTGGAGGATTCTGTCAATGACCGCCTCATCTGGGAGGTTAATGTTCAGCTGGGTCATACGGTTGTGCAACCCAGACATCTTTAGGATGTGCTCACTGACAGAACTGTTCTCCTCCATCTTACAACTGTAGAACTTGTCGGAGACATCATATCTCTCGACCCGGGCATGAGCTTGGAAAACTAGTTTCAGCTCTTCGAACATCTCATATGCTCCGTGATGCTCAAAACGCTTTTGGAGCCCCGGTTCTAAGCTGTAAAGCATGCCGCACTGAACGAGGGAGTAATCATCAGCGCGAGTTTGCCAAGCATTCATAATGTCTTGGTTCTCTGGGACGGGAGCGTCACCTAGCGGTCCTTCTAGGACATATTGTTTCCTGGCAGCTATGAGGATGATCCTCAGGTTCCGGACCCAGTCCGTATAGTTGCTGCCATCATCTTTCAGCTTGGTTTTCTCTAGGAACGCGTTGAAGTTCATGTTGACGTTAGCGTTGGCCATTGATCTACAAGACATATTTGCAAAGGTTTTAGACTAAGTTCATGATAATAAAGTTCTAATCAAATTATGAACTCCCACTTAGATTAGACATCCCTTTAGTCATCTAAGTGTTACACGATCCGAGTCGACAAGGCCGTGTCCGATCATCACGTGAGACGGACTAGTCATCGTCGGTGAACATTCTCATGTTGATCGTATCTTCCATACGACTCGTGTTCGACCTTTCGGTCTCCGTGTTCCGAGGCCATGTCTGCACATGCTAGGCTCGTCAAGTTAACCCTAAGTGTTTTCGCTGTGTAAAACTGTCTTACACCCATTGTATGTGAACGTAAGAATCCATCACACCCGATCATCACGTGGTGCTTAGAAGCGACGAACTGTAGCAACGGTGCACAGTTAGGGGAGAACACTTCTTGAAATTTTATAAGGGATCATCTTATTTACTACCGTCGTCCTAAGTAAACAAGATGCATAATACATAATAAACATCACATGCAATTATATAGTTGTGACATGATATGGCCAATATCATATAGCTCCATTGATCTTCATCTTCGGGGCTCCATGATCATCTTGTCACTGGCTTGACACCATGATCTCCATCATCATGATCTCCATCATCGTGTCTTCATGAAGTTGTCACGCCAACGACTACTTCTACTTCTATGACTAACGTTTAGCAATAAAGTAAAGTAGTTTACATGACGTTATTCAATGACACGCAGGTCATACAAAAAATAATGACAACTCCTATGGCTCCTGCCGGTTGTCATACTCATCGACATGCAAGTCGTGAATCCTATTACAAAGAACATGATCTCATACATCACAATTCATCATTCATCACAACTTCTGGCCATATCACATCACATGATCAATCGCTGCAAAAACAAGTTAGACGTCCTCTAATTGTTGTTGCATCTTTTACGTGGCTGCAATTGGGTTCTAGCAAGAATGTTTTCTTACCTACGAATCACCACAACGTGATTTTGTCAACTTCTATTTACCCTTCATAAGGGCCCTGTTCATCGATTCCGCTCCAACTAAGGTGGGAGAGACAGACACCCGCCAGCCACCTTATGCAACTTGTGCATGTCAGTCGGTGGAACCGGTCTCACATAAGCGTACGTGTAAGGTTGGTCCGGGCCGCTTCATCCCACAATACCGTTGAGCAAGAAAAGACTAGTAGAGGCAAGTAAGATGACAAAATCCACGCCCACAACAAAGTTGTGTTCTACTCGTGCAAAGAGAACTACGCATAGACCTAGCTCATGATGCCACTGTTGGGGAACGTTGCAGAAAATTAAAATTTTTCCTACGGTTTCACCAAGATCCATCTATGAGTTCATCTAAGCAACGAGTCTAGGGAGAGAGTTTGCATCTACATACCACTTGTAGATCGCGTGCGGAAGCTTGCAAGGTGATGATGTAGTCGTACTCGACGTGATCCAAATCACCGATGACCAGCGCCGAACGGACGGCACCTCCGCGTTCAACACACGTACGGGACGGGAGACGTCTCCTCCTTCTTGATCCAGCAAGGGGGAAGGAGAGGTTGATGAAGATCCAGCAGCACGACGGCGTGGTGGTGGATGCAGGGCGTCACAGCAGCAGGGCTTTGCCGAGACTACGAGGGAGAGACGTAACGGGGGGAGGTGGAGGAGCCAGGGGCTGGTGTATGAAGTCCCTCCTCTCCCCCACTATATATAGGGGTGCCAGGGGGGGCGCCGGCCCTAGTAGATGAGATCTACTAGGGGGGGCGGCGGCCTAGGGGAGGTTTCCCTCCCCCCCAAGGCACCTAGGGGTGCCTTCCACCACTAGGACTCCTCCTAGGGGGAAACCCTAGGCGCATGGGCCTATAGGGGCTGGTGCCCTTGGCCCATGATGGCCAAGGCGCACCTCCTACAGCCCATGTGGCCCCCCGGGACAGGTGGCCCCACCCGGTGGACCCCCGGGACCCTTCCGGTGGTCCCGGTACAATACCGATAACCCCGAAACTTGTCCCGATGCCCGAAACAGCACTTCATATATATAATTCTTTACCTCCGGTCCATTCCGGAACTCCTCGTGACGTCTGGGATCTCATCCGGGACTCCGAACAACATTCGGGTTTCTGCATATACATATCTTCATAACCCTAGCGTCACCGAACCTTAAGTGTGTAGACCCTACGGGTTCGGGAGACATGCAGACATGACCGAGACGCTCTCAGTCAATAACCATCAGCGGGATCTGGATACCCATGATGGCTCCCACATGCTCCTCGATGTTGTCATTGGATGAACCACTATGTCGAGGATTCGATCAAACCATGTATGCAATTCCCTTTGTCAATCGGTACGTTACTTACCCGAGACTCGATCGTCGGTATCCCAATACCTTGTTCAGTCTCGTTACCGGCAAGTCACTTTACTCGTACCGTAATGCATGATCCCGTGTCCAACACCTTGGTCACATTGAGCTCAATATGATGATGCATTACCGAGTGGGCCCAGAGATACCTCTCCGTCATACGGAGTGACAAATCCCAGTCTCGATCCGTGTCAACCCAACAGCTACTTTCGGAGATACCTGTAATGCACCTTTATAGTCACCCAGTTACGTTGTGACATTTGATACACCCAAGGCACTCTTACGGTATCCGGGAGTTACACGATCTCATGGTCGAAGGAAGAGATACTTGACACTTGCAAAGCTCTAGCAAAACGAACTACACGATCTTTTATGCTATGCTTAGGATTGGGTCTTGTCCATCACATCATTCTCCTAATGATGTGATCCCGTTATCAACGACATCCAATGTCCATAGTCAGGAAACCATGACTATCTGTTGATCACAACGAGCTGGTCAACTAGAGGCTTACCAGGGACATAGTGTGGTCTAAGTATTCACACGTGTATTACGATTTCCGGATAATACAGTTATAGCATGAATAAAAGACAATTATCATGAACAATGAAATATAATAATACTTTTATTATTGCCTCTAGGGCATATTTCCAACAATGCCTTATTTGCAGGGTCTATGGGCCCGGCTGGAGGGTGCGGTCTGGCAGGTGGCAAGAAGTTGTTTCCGGCAGGGTCTCTGCCAGGAGCGGACGGCTCTACCGGGAGAGGCTTACTGGAGTCGAACTTTCTCCTTTTCCTGGCCATTTGTTGGTGCAACAAAGCCTGGGTCTGTTGCCCAAACATTCCACAGGCACGGGAACAAGATTGAAGCAGCAACTCAAGTCAGAATGCAATAACCAAGAGATTCGAGGAACTAGAATGCAGATCAGAAGGACCAAGATCAAGCCAGAGAAGCAAGGTATCGTCAAGAGAGAAGCCTCCCTTGCCGGGCAGGCGAGCCCACCCCAAGAAACAGACAACCAAAGCAACCCGGCAGGGCCTACCGGGGCTCACGGAGGCAAAACCACCTCGCCAACCACTCTACCATGACCCACGTCATTGACCAGTGCGGTGTCAAGCCGCAAGGTGATTAGTGGCAGCCATTCACCACATGGCAGCCATTTCCTATAGGAGAAACCCGCAGATGACACTGTCCTGCGATGTGTCAAGCGAGCAGGTGCAGAGCTGGCAAGATAGCCCAGCAGGCCTTGCTGGGCAACCAACGATGTGAGGTTGAGTGGTGCATTTAATGCACCCTATCAACCCGCAGAGTTAGGTATGATAGCACTATTTGCTCTCTTATCGGTGCGTAATGCCTAATTTGCTCTTGTCGTAACCCCATGATCTATAAAATAAGGCCCATGGCAACCATAGAAAGGGTTAGAAGGTTGGACAACTCACACCTCCATACGCGCGTAGTCGCCGTTGCCTGAGGCAACCCTTGTTGGGCAAGTGTACTACGCACCACCACCACTTTTCCACCATCAATCCACCAAACCAGGAGTAGGGTTTTACGCCTCGCGGTGGCCTGAACCTGGGTAAAATTGCTTGTGTGATCTCTGTCGTGCTGCCCCATGCTCGTCTGCTCTTTGTGCAATGCGTCTCCCCCCTACCGAACCAGCAAGGGACCTCCTGGGCCCATAGGTGGCCGTGGTTTCCCATGACATCTTTGGCATGCCAGGCAGGGGCTCGCTTGCTTAAACCTGAAGGTGTGTGCAGCGTGTCGACTTCATCACCATCTTCATCTTTGACGACGCCATCGACCATGGCGCCCAAGAAGAAGCCTCGTCCTTCAACTCACCCATCCACCTTGAAGGCTCCACCGCCCGCGGCCTCCAACACTGCAGGGGGTGTGGAAGCACGTGAGGATGTGGGCGCTGCTGGTCGGAGCAGGCGGTGCCATCACCACTTCTCTCGCAGCTAACGCAGGAGTAGGAGGCACCGGAGGAGAGCAGCATCAACACACCCCGACAGCCATGCTCTGCATGGTACGGGTGAGGGGGTCACTTCATTTGCACCACTCTCTTTCTCTCTCCCTCCGATGGGCACAACCACAACAACGACACTCAGACTAGGGCAAACCGCCTCCCTCTGGCTGGCCCCACCACGGGTGCGGACGCAGCGCGTGCACCTCCCCCGGGATGGGCCGACCAAGCCTCTGCGCCCGACGGAGCCGCTGGCCCTCGAGCGCCTTCGCCGCACCACATCCAGGTGGTTGTCCCACAGCAATAGCAGGGCACAGCACTACCGCCGGTGGCACCATCAGGAGCCGAGTGATGATACAATCGACTTCATCATCTTCCCTGTCAAGTACAGCTTCAGATGCCATGGCGCGAGGTCTGTTACTGCTGAGGTATCCGCCAGCGGCCAAGCAAATGGACGAGTGGCGTGCCACCATCCAAAGTCTACTCAGTTTCGCCGAAGCTGGGGTGGAACACCCACAATGCGGCTATATCTCCCACGTGTCGGGGCATGACTTAGAGGCATAGCCGCATGGTAGGTCTGTCGCGAGAGGGGTAATCTTTACACATCCCATGTACTAAATAAGAAAGGGATAAAGAGTCGGCTTACAATGCCACTTCACAAAGTACATAAATATATCATACATCATCCAAGGTACAAGCAAAGGTCCGACTATGGAACCAAAATAAAGAAAGACAACCACAAATGCTAGATCCCCGATCGTCCCAACTGGGCTCCACTATTGATCATCAGGAAAGGAAACATAATAGCGACCCAAGTCTTCATCGAATTCCCACTTGAGTTCGGTAGCGTCCCCTGCACTAGCATCATCGGCACCTGCATCTGTTTGGAAGTATCTGTGAGTCACAAGGACTCAGCAATCTCACACCCGCGAGATCAAGACTATTTAAGCTTAAGGGTAGGAAAGTGATAGGGCCAAAGGTGTCCCGTCTTTCGATGAGATGATGGATATCGCTTTGGTGGAAGTCGACTTTGACGATCCGACTACGAACGTGCGAGGACGTCGCGCCTTAGCAATCGCTAAACCAACTCCGAGAGGTTATTGACCACGCCGGAGCACGATCAACCTGACCACGAGGGTCTGTTTCCTGCGAGCAAACGAAGAACAAGCAAGAAACTAAGATTGCAATCTGGATATTGCGAATATAAGATGAAAGCTTTATTGATCAAGGTGGGGTTCTGTGACGCCTTTGTCTGGTCGTTGAACACAAACGAAGTACGCGAAGTTGCAGCTATGGCGAACTTTTAATCTAAACAAAACCCAAAGTCTAAACGATGCCCTAAGGGCTGTATATATGGAGGAAGAGGGGGGGAATTTCGTGGCCCTTGGTGGAGGGGTCCGAAATCAACCCTATCTCTTGTTTCCCCACACAAACGGACTCTAAAAATAGCCTATACTTATGTATTTCGAAATTACATGGGCCTGGCCCAATAATAAGGTGACGCAGCACCTAAAATAGCCTCGGGACGAAATTTATGAAGTGGCATCTTGTATATTTCGTCCAAGGCTTCATGCACCCATTATGGTGGCTTCAAAGTCCTGAAATCATCACTTGTAACTCCGTTCTTGTTCCCCTTGCGCATGCCATCATCTCCATGCTTGTTCTTGCTCCAATGTTCATCCTTCTCCAAGCTAGGCCCTTCATTTGTAAGCAAAACAAATGTATCCAATTTAGGCAGCATCATATTCTCATGAACATTAAAATCATTACCAAGAAACGAAAGTACCTGGTAATTTAGTTGGCGTGCACGAGCTCTAGTAATTGGTCCAGTATGTATAGCAGCAGGGGCTGTGGGTGTAACAATTGTATTGATGTCCTCATCACAAAGGCTCAGATTGGTTCGGATATGATGAACTAACCCTAAATTTTTTTTGTGGCTTTTTCGTGGACTGTAGGTATGAAGAACAGACTCGATCTAAACTACGAAAAACTGTAAAATCTCACCGAGCAACCTGGAAATCTGATACCACTTGATAGAGGCAAAGGTGTCCCGTCTTTCGATGTGATGATGGATATCGCTTTGGTGGAAGTCGACTTTGACGATCCGACTACAAACGTGCGAGGACGTCGCGCCTTAGCAATCGCTAAACCAACTCCGAGAGGTTATTGACCACGCCGGAGCACGATCAACCTGACCACGAGGGTCTGTTTCCTGCGAGCAAACGAAGAACAAGCAAGAAACTAAGATTGCAATCTGGATATTGCGAATATAAGATGAAATCTTTATTGATCAAGGTGGGGTTCTGTGACGCCTTTGTCTGGTCGTTGAACACAAACGAAGTACGCGAAGTTGCAGCTATGGCGAACTTTTAATCTAAACAAAACCCAAAGTCTAAACGATGCCCTAAGGGCTGTATATATGGAGGAAGAGGGGGGGAATTTCGTGGCCCTTGGTGGAGGGGTCCGAAATCAACCCTATCTCTTGTTTCCCCACACATACGGACTCTAAAAATAGCCTATACTTATGTATTTCGAAATTACATGGGCCTGGCCCAATAATAAGGTGACGCAGCACCTAAAATAGCCTCGGGACGAAATTTATGAATTGGCATCTTGTATATTTCGTCCAAGGCTTCATGCACCCATTATGGTGGCTTCAAAGTCCTGAAATCATCACTTGTAACTCCGTTCTTGTTTCCCTTGCGCATGCCATCATCTCCATGCTTGTTCTTGCTCCAATGTTCATCCTTCTCCAAGCTAGGCCCTTCATTTATAAGCAAAACAAATGTATCCAATTTAGGCAGCATCATATTCTCATGAACATTAGAATCATTACCAAGAAACGAAAGTACCTGGTAATTTAGTTGGCGTGCACGAGCTCTAGTAATTGGTCCAGTATGTATAGCAGCAGGGGCTGTGGGTGTAACAATTGTATTGATGTCCTCATCATCCTCCCCTTCTTGAAATGAAGTCGTCCTCGACGGAAGTTCATCTTCCTCACCCAAATAAGGCTTCAAATCTGCAATGTTAAAAGTGGGACTAACCCCAAAATCTGCAGGCAGCTCAAGTTTATATGCATTATCATTTATTTTCTCTAACACCTTAAAGGGACCATCAGCACGTGGCATTAACTTTGATTTGCGCAAATCAGGAAATCTATCCTTACGCAAATGTAACCAAACAACATGTTTTCTACCCTTATCTCCAGCAAGTTTATATTTAGCATTCATACGCTCAATGTTTTCCTTAGTTAACTCATGCATTTTTAAAATCAATTCAGCACGTTGTTTAGCATCAAAATTAACCTTCTCCGAAGATGGAAGAGGCAACAAATCAATAGGTGCACGAGGTAGGAAACCATACACAACTTCAAAAGGGCACATCTTAGTAGTAGAATGCAATGAACGATTATAAGCAAATTCAATATGAGGCAAGCATTCCTCCCACATTTTCTTATTATTCTTCAAAACAGCCCTAAGCATAGTAGACAACGTTCTATTGACTACTTCAGTTTGTCCATCAGTTTGGGGGTGACAAGTAGTACTAAAAAGCAGTTTAGTCCCCAACTTAGCCCATAAACATCTCCAAAAGTGGCTAAGAAATGTAGTATCACGATCTGAAACAATAGTATTTGGCACACCATGCAAGCGAATAATTTCACGAAAGAACAAATCAGCAACATTAACAGCATCATCGCTTTTATGACATGGTATAAAGTGTGCCATTTTCGAGAATCTATCCACGACAACAAATATGCTATCCCTCCCCTTCTTTGTTCGAGGTAAACCTAAAACAAAGTCCATAGATATATCCTCCCAAGGAACACTAGGTACAGGCAAAGGCATATATAAACCATGAGGATTGAGGCGTGACTTAGCTTTTTGACATGTAGTGCAGCGAGCAATAAAACGCTCAACATCCCGTCTCATCTTTGGCCAAAAGAAATGTGTAGCAAGTACGTCCTCCGTCTTCTTCACGCCAAAGTGTCCCATTAATCCTCCTCCATGCGCCTCCTGCAACAACAAAAGACGAACGGAGCTAGCTGGAATGCATAGCTTGTTAGCACGAAACACAAATCCATCGTTAACAACAAACTTGTTCCACATTCTTCCTTCTTTACAATTATGCATTACATCTTTAAAATCAGCATCATGCACATATTGATCTTTGATGGTCTCCAAACCAAATATTTTGAAGTCAAGTTGTGAAAGCATAGTATAGCGACGAGACAAAGCATCAACAATAACATAAGGGAAAGTCTCAATGAATTCAACCCATTTAGCATGTCTACGATTCAGTTTAGCTTGACTTTTAATATGTTTCAATGATTCATGATCAGAATGTATAACAAATTCTTTGGGCCATAAATAATGTTGCCATGTTTCTAAAGTCCGAACAAGAGCATATAATTCTTTATCATAAGTAGAATAATTCAGACTAGGCCCACTCAATTTTTCAGAAAAGTATGCAACAGGTTTGCCATCTTGTAATAACACACCTCCTAATCCAATTCCACTAGCATCACATTCAAGCTCAAAAGTCTTATTAAAATCAGGAAGTTGGAGTAAAGGAGCATGTGTCAACTTATCTTTCAATACCGTGAAGGCTTCTTCCTGTGCGGTACCCCAAAGAAAAGGCACATCTTTCTTTGTAAGCTCATTGAGAGGTGCAGCAATGGTGCTAAAATCTCTCACAAAACGCCTATAGAATCCAGCGAGGCCAGGAAAACTCCTCACTTGTGTGACCGTTTTGGGCTGCAGCCAACTCTCAATAGCTTCAATCTTGGCTTTATCAACTTCAATTCCCTGTGGAGTAACAACATAGCCAAGAAAAGATACTCGGTCGGTGCAAAAGGTGCACTTCCCAAGGTTACCGAACAAACGTGCATCACGTAGAGCAATAAAAACAGCACGTAAATGTTCCAAATGTTCTTCCAAAGATCTGCTATAAATCAATATGTCATCAAAGTAAACTACCACAAATCGTCCAATGAAAGCACGTAAAACTTCGTTCATTAATCTCATGAAAGTACTAGGTGCATTAGTTAACCCAAAAGGCATGACTAACCACCCATATAATCCAAACATAGTTTTAAATGCTGTTTTCCATTCATCTCCCAATTTCATACGAATTTGATGGTAGCCACTACGCAAATCAACTTTGGAGAATATTGTAGAGCCACTCAATTCATCAAGCATATCATCTAGCCTAGGAATAGGATGACGATAACGAATAGTAATATTATTAATGCCTCTACAATCAACACACATACGTGATGTACCATCCTTTTTCGGCACTAGAATAATAGGAACAGCACAAGGACTAAGGGATTCGCGTATATAACCTTTGTCGAGAAGCTCTTGTACTTGACGCATAATCTCCTTCGTCTCCTCTGGATTGGTACGGTATGGTGCACGGTTTGGCAGTGAAGCACCGGGAATTAAGTCAATCTGATGCTCAATCCCTCGAATAGGCGGTAAACCCGGTGGCACGTCTTGTGGAAAAACGTCAGCGAACTCCTGCAAAATGTTAGTGACAGCAGGAGGCAAAGAGGAAGGCACGTCCTCGAATGAAAATAATGCCTCTTTGCACACAAAAGCATAGCAAACAGATTTGCTGAAATCTAGCTCATCAATATCAGACTTGGTGGCAAATAAACATGCACTTTTCAATTTAATTTCAGAAGCAACACTAGATGGCTTATTATTAGGCTTCATTTGTTGCTCAAATTCTTTTGCCACAATCTGATTTTCACTCTTATTCTTCTCCTGTTGTGCTTTATTAGCTCTATTAATATCATCTTTCAAAATGGAATCAGGAGTCATAGGAAGCAAAGTAATATTTTTATCCTTATGAACAAGAGTATAGTGATTGTTTCTACCATGGTGTACAGAATTTTTATCAAATTGCCATGGTCTACCAAGTAATAAGGAACATGCTTGCATAGGTACCACATCACAATCAACATAATCAGCATATGTAGAGATACTAAAATGCACACGAACAGTACGTGTTACCTTAACCTTGCCGCTGTTGTTGAACCATTGGATGTAGTAAGGATGTGGATGTGGTCTTGTGGCGAGAGAAAGCTTCTCCACCATCTCCATGCTAGCCAAATTGTTGCAGCTCCCTCCGTCTATGATGACGCGCACAGAACGTTCCTTCACAACTCCCTTGGTATGGAACAAATTGTGCCTCTGATTTTGCTCAGCTTGTGTGACCTGCACACTCAAAACACGTTGAGCAACTAAACATTCATACCTGTCAGCGTCTTTAGGAGCCATGTATTGCGTCTCATGATCAGAATCATCTCCACCATGTTCTTCACGTGTAATAAGAGGCAAAGTCTCCTCATCATAGTCACTAGCGGACTCATATCCACCATCCGCGGTAGCAATCATCACACGCGGAGATTTGCATTCTCTCGCATAATGACCTCCTCCCTTACAACGACGACAAATAATATCACTGGTGTGCCCTGTTGATGCCATGGAAGAAGAAGAACGCTGTGCAGGCCCCGCAGGTGCGCTCTTGGCAGATAATGGTGGTTGTGCCTGTTTTCTTGTATCACGGCTGGAGATGGCACCGGATGGAGGTGCTGGTGCAGTTGAAGTAGAAGATGCACGTGGTGTCCATGATGAAGGTCGGCCTGCAGAAAAGTTAGTTCGCCCCAATGCTTGTCGATCCTGCACTTCACGTTCAGCTTTACAAGCAAGATGGAATAAACGAGTGATATTAGTATACTCCTTATAGTCTAGAATGGTCTGAATCTCTCTATTTAATCCACCCAGAAAACGTGCAAGCATAGCTTCATTCTCCTCAACAATACCACATCTAATCATGCCAGTTTGTAATTCCTGATAATATTCTTCTACAGAATTTTTCCCTTGTCTTAGACGCTGCAATTTTTGAAGCAATTCACGTTGATAATATGGTGGAACCCAACGCGTACGCATAGCAGTTTTCAAAGCAGCCCAAGTAGTTGGAATAGGATATATCTACAATGTTCAGACCACCATACACATGCAAAACTAGTGAAAGCACAAACGGCAGCAGCAACTCGTCTCTCCTCAGGATATTGTAAACATGTAAATCGTTGTTCAGTTTCTAACTCCCAAGTAAGATATATATCAGGAACATATCTACCCTCAAATGGTGGAATATTCAATTTCAGTTTAGGAATATGGACATCATCTCGTACCTGAGGTGGTGCTGCAGGCCTACCATTACGAATATATACCTGAGGTCGACCTGCTGGTGGTGGTACAGGTGGCTGCACGTAGTGTTGATTTTGATCAACCTCATCCTCATAATCTCCCACATAATCATCCTCCTCCGCATCAGCAGCAGGAGCCACAGAAGTATCAACAGCAGCACCAACAGTTTGGCCAAACGCAAGAGGAACACGGCTTGCTCGGCGGAGGTCTGCTTCACGACGTGGAGGTAGTCGTTGTTGTTGCTGTTGGAGAGGTGCGTTAGCTGCAGCGGGTGGTGGTGGTGGAAGACGCGCGAGCAATTCATTAAACTTGTTATCGAGCTGTTTTTCGAACGTCTTCTCAAAGCCAGTGATCTTCTCCATGGCCTCTTCAAAATTGTTCAGCACATCTTGCACCTGTTCAGTCATCATTTGCTGAAACTTATCATGAAGCTCCTTGTTCGATAAATTCTCCCAGTCAATCTCGTCGGCTTGTGATCCTGGCATGGTTAGCAGCAATAGAAACACACAAGAATATGATCCTACAGACTACGAACAAGTGGTGGTGGTGGGTGTCACAAATCCGTCAAGCAAATCTCAAATTCTTACCAGTTCTTACCCAGCAGCAGGCGGTGATCGGCAACCGTTGTAGTCAAAAACTCTCAAAGCTTGGATAGAGCGATTACCAGGGAGAGTCAAACACACGACGTAGATGTATGTGGAGCTGGGAAGGCTTATAATATGGTAGCAAAAAGGGTCAGCAATAATCAATTCAGAGATGCAAAGTTGAATAAACGCTCAACGACGGTACTGTGCTGGTCCTAGGCTAGACTGTGCTAGAGACGCGAGCCTAGAACACTAACAAAATCACGGCGCGGCACGTAAACAAGGGAAAAGCACACTCTGAATTTTTTTTTCGCTCTTTTTTTTTGCGCTCTTTTTTTTTGCGCTGCTTTTTTTTTTTGCGAAAAATCACTATAATGGCGAGTGTCTCAAAACTCTTCCTAGCTCAAACTGACAGGATGGGCACGAAATTTTTTCGACCAATTTTTTTTTCGACTGCCCGGACCCAAAAACTGGAAACGGGTCAAAAAAAACTTCCTATAATGGCACCTGTCTCAAAACACTCAGAAACACCTAAAAATAGGATAGCCAGAAATTTTTTCGAAAAATGCGTTTTCGAAAAATTTTGGGCCTAAACGGAGCGTGGCTACCCGACTCTTTTTTTTTTCGAAACCTACTCCGGCAAGGAAACACGAATCGGAATCTAGATGGATATCGAAAACAACCCTAATAAGCAAGGAACTCGGATTGGTGGTGGATATATGGTGGTGGTATATGGCAGCGGTGGTGGTAGCGGTGGTAGTATATGGATATGGATCGGTGGTGGTATATGGACACGGATTGGTGGTGGTATATGGATACGGATTCGGAGCGGTGGTGGTAGATGGCAGGGGCGATGATGATGGTGCGGCGGCGGCGTGACAACTTATGACCAGAACTCGAAACTCTAAAAGACTAGACTCTAAGACCAGCAACTAGACACGACGATGCAACCGCAAATTCAACAAAGCAAAACCCTAAAAAGATTATGCAAAGGCTCAGATTGGTTCGGATATGATGAACTAACCCTAATTTTTTTTGTGGCTTTTTCGTGGACTGTAGGTATGAAGAACAGACTCGATCTAAACTACGAAAAACTGTAAAATCTCACCGAGCAACCTGGAAATCTGATACCACTTGATAGGGGCAAAGGTGTCCCGTCTTTCGATGAGATGATGGATATCGCTTTGGTGGAAGTCGACTTTGACGATCCGACTACGAACGTGCGAGGACGTCGCGCCTTAGCAATCGCTAAACCAACTCCGAGAGGTTATTGACCACGCCGGAGCACGATCAACCTGACCACGAGGGTCTGTTTCCTACGAGCAAACGAAGAACAAGCAAAAAACTAAGATTGCAATCTGGATATTGCGAATATAAGATGAAAGCTTTATTGATCAAGGTGGGGTTCTGTGACGCCTTTGTCTGGTCGTTGAACACAAACGAAGTACGCGAAGTTGCAGCTATGGCGAACTTTTAATCTAAACAAAACCCAAAGTCTAAACGATGCCCTAAGGGCTGTATATATGGAGGAAGAGGGGGGGAATTTCGTGGCCCTTGGTGGAGGGGTCCGAAATCAACCCTATCTCTTGTTTCCCCACACATACGGACTCTAAAAATAGCCTATACTTATGTATTTCGAAATTACATGGGCCTGGCCCAATAATAAGGTGACGCAGCACCTAAAATAGCCTCGGGACGAAATTTATGAATTGGCATCTTGTATATTTCGTCCAAGGCTTCATGCACCCATTATGGTGGCTTCAAAGTCCTGAAATCATCACTTGTAACTCCGTTCTTGTTTCCCTTGCGCATGCCATCATCTCCATGCTTGTTCTTGCTCCAATGTTCATCCTTCTCCAAGCTAGGCCCTTCATTTGTAAGCAAAACAAATGTATCCAATTTAGGCAGCATCATATTCTCATGAACATTAGAATCATTACCAAGAAACGAAAGTACCTGGTAATTTAGTTGGCGTGCACGAGCTCTAGTAATTGGTCCAGTATGTATAGCAGCAGGGGCTGTGGGTGTAACAATTGTATTGATGTCCTCATCAGAAAGAGTGGTGAGGTGGAGTTGCAGCAAAGCACTAAGCATATATGGTGGCTAACTTACGCAAAAGAGAGCGAGAAGAGAACCAACACACGGTCGAGAAGCTAATAATGATCAAGAAGTGATCCTGAAGCTACTTACGCTCAAGCATAACACAAGGCCGTGTTCACTTCCCGGACTCCGCCGAAAAGAGACCATCACGGCTACACACGCGGTTGGTACATTTTAATTAAGTTAAATGTCAAGTTCTCTACAACTGGATATTAACAAATTCCCATCTACCCATTGATGAGGACATGACTACCTTGGATATGACCAAAAATATTGCATATATGCATATTTGTCAGGTGATTTCTAGTGCAAACTATTCAATAATCTATTTTTGTTTTGAGGTGTCAAATATTGAACTAGCTTCTGCAACTATTTAGATGCGGCTCGTCGCTATCTTCAATTTGTGTACTCACGGAGCCAAAACGGACTTCGTATGAGGAAGATACACCTGTTTTACTGAACAGTGCGCAAAACAGATTCCAATCCGAATTCAGGTACGAGATTGATTCTAGATAGATCCAATTTTTTTCTTCTCTCTTTTTTTTCTCGCGCTTTTTTTTTTCTTTTTCTTCTCCCTCTTTTTCTTTTTTTTTCTTTCCTTTTTTCTCTTTTTTTTTCTTTATCTTATTTTTCTCCCTCTTTCCAAGACAAACTAGATAAGATGCAGATTCGATCAGGCGAAGATGTGAGTGACCTCAACTATGATTATGACAATAAACAGTGCGTAGCACGTGCTGGAAATTGGTGGATTGGATGGTGGACAGCGGATGGGATAATGATGCAGCGGCTGCGTGACTAATGTGAACAGAACTCGAAACTCTAAAGGAACTAGACACTAAGACCAGCAACTCGACACGACGATGCAACCGATAATTCAACTATGCAAGCAATGAAAAGAAAATTGCAAAGGCTCAGACTGGCTTGGACCAAGGATGAATAGATCTAACTCTTTTTTGTGGCTTTTTCTTGGACAATAGGTAAGAAAATAAATCTAATCTAGGAAAACTGGAAATTCTCACCGAGCAACCTGAAAACTGATACCACTTGATAGAGGCGAGGGTCCCGATCTTTCGATGAGATGATGGATATCGCTTTGGTGGAAGTCGACTTTGACGATCCGACTACGAACGTGCGAGGACGTCGCGCCTTAGCAATCGCTAAACCAACTCCGAGAGGTTATTGACCACGCCGGAGCACGATCAACCTGACCACGAGGGTCTGTTTCCTGCGAGCAAACGAAGAACAAGCAAGAAACTAAGATTGCAATCTGGATATTGCGAATATAAGATGAAAGCTTTATTGATCAAGGTGGGGTTCTGTGACGCCTTTGTCTGGTCGTTGAACACAAACGAAATACGCGAAGTTGCAGCTATGGCGAACTTTTAATCTAAACAAAACCCAAAGTCTAAACGATGCCCTAAGGGCTGTATATATGGAGGAAGAGGGGGGGAATTTCGTGGCCCTTGGTGGAGGGGTCCGAAATCAACCCTATCTCTTGTTTCCCCACACATACGGACTCTAAAAATAGCCTATACTTATGTATTTCGAAATTACATGGGCCTGGCCCAATAATAAGGTGACGCAGCACCAAAAATAGCCTCGGGACGAAATTTAGGAAGTGGCATCTTGTATATTTCGTCCAAGGCTTCATGCACCCATTATGGTGGCTTCAAAGTCCTGAAATCATCACTTGTAACTCCGTTCTTGTTCCCCTTGCGCATGCCATCATCTCCATGCTTGTTCTTGCTCCAATGTTCATCCTTCTCCAAGCTAGGCCCTTCATTTGTAAGCAAAACAAATGTATCCAATTTAGGCAGCATCATATTCTCATGATGATGAGGACATGACTACCTTGGATATGACCAAAAATATTGCATATATGCATATTTGTCAGGTGATTTCTAGTGCAAACTATTCAATAATCTATTTATGTTATCCAGAACAAAAATACTTCACACACTTTTGTGTTTTGTCTAATTGCAGGTGTATGGGACATTTGTACAATCCACATATGAAGATAAGGAACAAAGAGATGTTTATTTGCTGTCCAAAAAGTTCTCTCACGTCACTTTTGGCCCAAGAGAAGATAGAGTCCAAGTCTCTCACGTTCTGGATTCAGATTCGGACTGCACAGACACACCTGACTCAAAACGCACACAAGTTTTTCATACGGACTCCGAATTGGGTGATTTTTTTTTGTTGGAAACTAGATTTCGTGCACTTTCCAACCCAATTGGAATCACCTTCAAATTCGTTCGGAGCGTTGAGTTGTGGACGAAACAATCTGATGCTGCAGCAGAATCCGAGTCAAACTACAAGTCCAAAGGTGTTACATCACCTCCACTTGGGCCCATTGGCCTTGTACGACCTAGATTTAGTTTTAGGCTGCCTTGGGACGTCCTCCCACCTCCTTGGCCGCCACCCCTTGCTCCTATATAAGTAGATCCATCTAGTAGCTTTTCCTGGGGATTTGTTTAGTTAAAAGTTAGCCATTGCAACTTCGTGTACTTCGTTTGTGTCCAACGACCAGACCAAGACCGCTTCCGGATCCCCACCATTATCAATACCTCATATATATTTGCAATATTCAGATTGCTTTATCATATTCTTGCTCGTTCTTCGATTGCTTGCAGGAATAGACCTTCGTGGTCAGGCTGACCGTGCTTCCGGCATCGTCAGTAACCTCAGGAGATTGGTTTAGCGATTGCTAAGGCGCAACGTCATGCACGTTTGTAGCCAGATCGTCAAAGTCGTCTCCACCAAATCGATAGTTATCATCTCATCGAAAGATCGGGACACCCCGCCTCTATCATATGGTGGTAGATGGCAGCGGTGGTGGTATATGACAGCTGTGGTGGTATATGGATACGGATTCGAAGCGGTGGCGGATAAGCGGTGGTGGTAGATGGCAGGGGTGATGATGATGGTGCGGCGGCGGCGTGACAACTTATGACCAGAACTCGAAACTCTAAAAGACTAGACTCTAAGACCAGCAACTAGACACGACGATGCAACCGCAAATTCAACAAAGCAAAACCCTAAAAAGATTATGCAAAGGCTCAGATTGGTTCGGATATGATGAACTAACCCTAATTTTTTTTGTGGCTTTTTCGTGGACTGTAGGTATGAAGAACAGACTCGATCTAAACTACGAAAAACTGTAAAATCTCACCGAGCAACCTGGAAATCTGATACCACTTGATAGAGGCGAGGGTCCCGATCTTTCGATGAGATGATAACTATCGATTTGGTGGAGACGACTTTGACGATCCGACTACAAACGTGCACGACGTTGCGCCTTAGCAATCGCTAAACCAATCTCCTGAGGTTACTGACGATGCCGGAAGCACGGTCAGCCTGACCACGAAGGTCTATTCCTGCAAGCAATCGAAGAACGAGCAAGAATATGATAAAAGCAATCTGAATATCGCGAATATGTATGAAGTATTGATAATGGTGGGGATCCGAAAAGTGGTCTTGGTCTGGTCGTTGGACACAAACGAAGCACACGAAGTTGCAATGGCTAACTTTTAACTAAACAAATCCCAAGGAAAAGCTACTAGATGGATCTACTTATATAGGAGCAAGGGGTGGCGGCCAAGGAGGTGGGAGGACGTCCCAAGGCAGCCTAAAACTAAATCTAGGTCGTACAAGGCCAATGGGCCCAAGTGGACGTGATGTAACACCTTTGGACTTGTAGTTTGACTCGGATTCTGCTGCAGCATCAGATTGTTTCGTCCACAACTCAACGCTCCGGACGAATTTGAAGGTGATTCCAATTGGGTTGGAAAGTGCACGAAATCTAGTTTCCAACAAAAAAAAAATCACCCAATTCGGAGTCCGTATGAAAAACTTGTGTGCGTTTTGAGTCAGGTGTGTCTGTGCAGTCCGAATCTGAATTTAGAACGTGAGAGACTTGGACTCTATTTTCTCTTGGGCCACAAGTGACGTGAGAGAACTTTTTGGACAGCAAATAAACATCTCTTTCTTCCTTATCTTCATATGTGGATTGTACAAATGTCCCATACACCTGCAATTAGACAAAACACAAAAGTGTGTGAAGTATTTTTGTTTTGGATAACATAAATAGATTATTGAATAGTTTGCACTAGAAATCACCTGACAAATATGCATATATGCAATATTTTTGGTCATATCCAAGGTAGTCATGTCCTCATCACCCATAACTGCGGGCACGGCTTTTGAAAGTTCAAAACCCTATAGGGGTGTCCCAACTTAGCCCATCACAAGCTCTCACGGTCAACGAAGGATATTCCTTCTCCCAGGAAGACCCGATCAGACTCGAAATCCCGGTTACAAGACATTTCGACAATGGTAAAACAAGACCAGCAAGACCACCCGACTGTGCCGACAAATCCCGATAGGAGCTGCACATATCTCGTTCTCAGGGCACACCAGATAAGCTAAGCGTACAGGTACCAACATAACCCAAGTTGCCAAGGGACGGTCCCGCACAGTGCTCTAGTTTGGACCAACACTCAGAGGAGCACTGGCCCGGGGGTTTAAAATAAAGATGACCCTTGAGTCTGCGGAACCCAAGGGAAAAGGCTTAGGTGGCAAATGGTAAAACCAAGGTTGGGCCTTGCTGGAGGAGTTTTATTCAAGGCGAACTGTCAAGGGGTTCCCATTACCACCCAACCACCTAAGGAACGCAAAATCAAGGAACATAACACCGGTATGATGAAAACTAGGGCGGCAAGAGTGGAACAAAACACCAGGCATAAGGCCGAGCCTTCCACCCTTTACCAAGTATATAGATGCATTAAATTAAATAATATATAGTAAATGATATCCCAACAATATCCATGTTCCAACATGGAACAAACTTCATCTTCACCTGCAACTAGCAACGCTATAAGAGGGGCTGAGCAAAGCAGTAACATAGCCAAACAATGGTTTGCTAGGAAAGGTGGGTTAGAGGCTTGACATGACAATATGGGAGGCATGATATAGCAAGTGCTAGGTAGCGTGGCATAGCAATAGAGCGAACAACTAGCAAGCAAAGATAGAAGTGACTTCGAGGGTATGGTCATTTTGCCTGCAAAGTTCTCCGAGTTGTCGAAAGCTTGATCCTCGTAAGCATACTCAACAGGTTCCTCGGTCACATACTCGTCTCCCAGCTCTACCCAAATCAAGAACATAAGCAAAGGACCAACAATCAATCACGGTGCAATGCACAAGAAACATGATGCAAAATATGGCATGATATTCGAGATGTGATATGCAATGCATATGCGTGCTCCAGAAGGAAAAGAAAGATCAAGGCATCAACTTGGCAAACCAAGCATGCCACTAGAAAGATGAGTTGATTTCAGTTGAAATCAATATAAAGATCACCGGAAATGGATGCACGGTTTGCAAATGGCAAGCAAAACAAGAATGGCACAATCCTACAATTAACAGCAGGATGCCATCTAGAATGCAACAAGAAACTAAGCTACTACACTCCAACATAACAACAAAGCATATGGAAGTAATGTACTCAAGATGCTTGGCAAAACATGAACACTGAGCTATGGCTAAATCACAAAAGAGCAGGTTCAAACAAGCATGGCAAAAGTGTAAAAGATATCAGCTTCACAGACTTAGTGAAAATACTAACATGCCAGAAATAACATCAGGAAGCCATGTTTAGAGCAAGCAAGCAACATGCTACAGGAACATGTCATAGCAAACAAAGGCATGGCATGAATCTACTAAATGCATAGAACAAAAGTCCCTTACATGTTCAGGAAGCTAACCATGGCAAGAGCAAGTTCATAGCATGCATGGATCACTAGCAACAACCATAGCAAAATTGTACATGTAAACAATCTGCCAGGAACATTTTATAGCAAAAGTAGAGCAAGAATAAGACATGCTACATAATTGCAAATAGGGGCATGGATGGATAGAGCATAACCACATGTTCAAAACATCCTTACTGAAGTATCTCAAAACAAGCATGTATATCACTGTAGCATCTTGTTTACATGGCATCAAAATAACAGCAGGCACAAGACTTTGCAAAATCCTAAGTCCCTGAGAACAGCAATATCATGAAGGCTACTTTGCATGCTTGTGCTAGTCACCACATGGATCACAAAAATACATGGCAAGCACCCCTGTAAAGATGGAATGACATAGTTTAAAACACATGTAGAGCTCATGCCCATATGAAGCACACATCAATGTGACAAAAATGACAAATCATCATAATCTGATATGTAGCAGCAGTAAACATTTTATAGCACTCTTGCCTCAATGATTTGGGAATCAAGATGAACTCAAAGAAGCATGCCACACTGGAATTAAGTGAAGTCCATCTTGATAGAGGCAAAGGTGTCCCGTCTTTCGATGAGATGGTGGATTTCGCTTTGGTGGAAGCCGACTTTGACGATCTGACTACGAACGTGCGAGGACGTCGCGCCTTAGCAATCGCTAAACCAACTCCGAGAGGTTATTGACCACGCCGGAGCACGATCAACCTGACCACGAGGGTCTGTTTCCTGCGAGCAAACGAAGAACAAGCAAGAAACTAAGATTGCAATCTGGATATTGCGAATATAAGATGAAAGCTTTATTGATCAAGGTGGGGTTCTGTGATGCCTTTGTCTGGTCGTTGAACACAAACGAAGTACGCGAAGTTGCAGCTATGGCGAACTTTTAATCTAAACAAAACCCAAGGTCTAAACGATGCCCTAAGGGCTCTATATATGGAGGAAGAGGGGGTGGATTTCGTGGCCCTTGGTGGAGGGGTCCGAAATCAACCCTATCTCTTGTTTCCCCACACATACGGACTCTAAAAATAGCCTATACTTATGTATTTCGAAATTACATTGGCCTGGCCCAATAATAAGGTGACGCAGCACCTAAAATAGCCTCGGGACGAAATTTATGAAGTGGCATCTTGTATATTTCGTCCAAGGCTTCATGCACACATTATGGTGGCTTCAAAGTCCTGAAATCATCACTTGTAACTCCGTTCTTGTTCCCCTTGCGCATGCCATCATCTCCATGCTTGTTCTTGCTCCAATGTTCATCCTTCTCCAAGCTAGGCCCTTCATTTTTAAGCAAAACAAATATATCCAATTTAGGCAGCATCATATTCTCATGAACATTAGAATCATTACCAAGAAACGAAAGTACCTGATAATTTAGTTGGCGTGCACGAGCTCTAGTAATTGGTCCAGTATGTATAGCAGCAGGGGCTGTGGGTGTAACAATTGTATTGATGTCCTCATCATCCTCCCCTTCTTGAAATGAAGTCGTCCTCGACGGAAGTTCATCTTCCTCACCCACATAATGCTTCAAATCTGCAATGTTAAAAGTGGGACTAACCCCAAAATCTGCAGGCAGCTCAAGTTTATATGCATTATCATTTATTTTCTCTAACACCTTAAAGGGACCATCAGCACGTGGCATTAACTTTGATTTGCGCAAATCAGGAAATCTATCCTTACGCAAATGTAATCAATTCAGCACGTTGTTTAGCATCGAAATTAACCTTCTCCAAAGATGGAAGAGGCAACAAATCAATAGGTGCACGAGGTAGGAAACCATACACAACTTCAAAAGGGCACATCTTAGTAGTAGAATGCAATGAACGATTATAAGCAAATTCAATATGAGGCAAGCATTCCTCCCACATTTTCTTATTATTCTTCAAAAGAGCCCTAAGCATAGTAGACAACGTTCTATTGACTACTTCAGTTTGTCCATCAGTTTGGGGGTGACAAGTAGTACTAAAAAGCAGTTTAGTCCCCAACTTAGCCCATAAACATCTCCAAAAGTGGCTAAGAAATTTAGTATCACGATCTGAAACAATAGTATTTGGCACACCATGCAAGCGAATAATTTCACGAAAGAACAAATCAGCAACATTAACAGCATCATCGCTTTTATGACATGGTATAAAGTGTGCCATTTTTGAGAATCTATCCACGACAACAAATATGCTATCCCTCCCCTTCTTTGTTCGAGGTAAACCTAAAACAAAGTCCATAGATATATCCTCCCAAGGAACACTAGGTACAGGCAAAGGCATATATAAACCATGAGGATTGAGGCGTGACTTAGCTTTTTGACATGTAGTGCAGCGAGCAATAAAACGCTCAACATCCCGTCTCATCTTTGGCCAAAAGAAATGTGTAGCAAGTACGTCCTCCGTCTTCTTCACGCCAAAGTGTCCCATTAATCCTCCTCCATGCGCCTCCTGCAACAACAAAAGACGAACGGAGCTAGCTGGAATGCATAGCTTGTTAGCACGAAACACAAATCCATCGTTAACAACAAACTTGTTCCACATTCTTCCTTCTTTACAATTATGCATTACATCTTTAAAATCAGCATCATGCACATATTGATCTTTGATGGTATCCAAACCAAATATTTTGAAGTCAAGTTGTGAAAGCATAGTATAACGACGAGACAAAGCATCAGCAATAACATTTTCTTTTCCCTTCTTGTGTTTAATGACATAAGGGAAAGTCTCAATGAATTCAACCCATTTAGCATGTCTACGATTCAGTTTAGCTTGACTTTTAATATGTTTCAAAGATTCATGATCAGAATGTATAACAAATTCTTTGGGCCATAAATAATGTTGCCATGTTTCTAAAGTCCGAACAAGAGCATATAATTCTTTATCATAAGTAGAATAATTCAGACTAGGCCCACTCAATTTTTCAGAAAAGTATGCAACAGGTTTGCCATCTTGTAATAACACACCTCCTAATCCAATTCCACTAGCATCACATTCAAGCTCAAAAGTCTTATTAAAATCAGGAAGTTGGAGTAAAGGAGCATGTGTCAACTTATCTTTCAATACCGTGAAGGCTTCTTCCTGTGCGGTACCCCAAAGAAAAGGCACATCTTTCTTTGTAAGCTCATTGAGAGGTGCAGCAATGGTGCTGAAATCTCTCACAAAACGCCTATAGAATCCAGCGAGGCCAAGAAAACTCCTCACTTGTGTGACCGTTTTGGGTTGCGGCCAACTCTCAATAGCTTCAGTCTTGGCTTTATCAACTTCAATTCCCTGTGGAGTAACAACGTAGCCAAGAAAAGATACTCGGTCGGTGCAAAAGGTGCACTTCCCAAGGTTACCAAACAAACGTGCATCACGTAGAGCAATAAAAACAGCACGTAAATGTTCCAAATGTTCTTCCAAAGATCTGCTATAAATCAATATGTCATCAAAGTAAACTACCACAAATCGTCCAATGAAAGCACGTAAAACTTCGTTCATTAATCTCATGAAAGTACTAGGTGCATTAGTTAACCCAAAAAGCATGACTAACCACTCATATAATCCAAACTTAGTTTTGAGTGCTGTTTTCCATTCATCTCCCAATTTCATACGAATTTGATGGTATCCACTACGTAAATCAACTTTGGAGAATATTGTAGAGCCACTCAATTCATCAAGCATATCATCTAGCCTAGGAATAGGATGACGATAACGAATAGTAATATTATTAATGCCTCTACAATCAACACACATACGTGATGTACCATCCTTTTTCGGCACTAGAATAATAGGAACAGCACAAGGACTAAGGGATTCGCGTATATAACCTTTGTCGAGAAGCTCTTGTACTTGACGCATAATCTCCTTCGTCTCCTCTGGATTGGTATGGTATGGTGCACGGTTTGGCAGTGAAGCACCGGGAATTAAGTCAATCTGATGCTCAATCCCTCGAATAGGCGGTAATCCCGGTGGCACGTCTTGTGGAAAAACGTCAGCGAACTCCTGCAAAATGTTAGTGACAGCAGGAGGCAAAGAGGAAGGCACGTCCTCGAATGAAAATAATGCCTCTTTGCACACAAAAGCATAGCAAACAGATTTGCTGAAATCTAGCTCATCAATATCAGATTTGGTGGCAAATAAACATGCACTTTTCAATTTAATTTCAGAAGCAACACTAGATGGTTTATTATTAGGCTTCATTTGTTGCTCAAATTATTTTGCCACAATCTGATTTTCACTCTTATTCTTCTCCTGTTGTGCTTTATTAGCTCTATTAATATCATCTTTCAAAATGGAATCAGGAGTCATAGGAAGCAAAGTAATTTTTTTATCCTTATGAACAAGAGTATAGTGATTGTTTCTACCATGGTGTACAGAATTTTTATCAAATTGCCATGGTCTACCAAGTAATAAGGAACATGCTTGCATAGGTACCACATCACAATCAACATAATCAGCATATGTAGAGATACTAAAATGCACACGAACAGTACGTGTTACCTTAACCTTGCCGCTGTTGTTGAACCATTGGATGTAGTAAGGATGTGGATGTGGTCTTGTGGTGAGAGAAAGCTTCTCCACCATCTCCATGCTAGCCAAGTTGTTGCAGCTCCCTCCGTCTATTATGACGCGCACAGAACGTTCCTTCACAACTCCCTTGGTATGGAACAAATTGTGCCTCTGATTTTGCTCAGCTTGTGTGACCTGCACACTCAAAACACGTTGAGCAACTACACATTCATACCTGTCAGCGTCTTCAGGAGCCATGTATTGCGTCTCATGATCAGAATCATCTCCACCATGTTCTTCACGTGTAATAAGAGCCAATGTCTCCTCATCATAGTCACTAGCGGACTCATATCCACCATCCGCGGTAGCAATCATCACACGCGGAGATTTGCACTCTCTCGCATAATGACCTCCTCCCTTACAACGACGACAAATAATATCACTTGTGTGCCCTGTTGATGCCATGGAAGAAGAAGAACACTGTGCAGGCCCCGCAGGTGCGCTCTTGGCAGATAATGGTGGTTGTGCCTGTTTTCTTGTATCACGGCTGGAGGTGGCACCGGATGGAGGTGCTGGTGCAGTTGAAGTAGAAGATGCACGTGGTGTCCATGATGAAGGTCGGCCTGCAGAAAAGTTAGTTCGCCCCAATGCTTGTCGATCCTGCACTTCACGTTCAGCTTTACAAGCAAGATGGAATAAACGAGTGATATTAGTATACTCCTTATAGTCTAGAATGGTCTGAATCTCTCTATTTAATCCACCCAGAAAAACGTGCAAGCATAGCTTCATTCTCCTCAACAATACCACATCTAATCATGCCAGTTTGTAATTCCTGATAATATTCTTCTACAGAATTTTTTCCTTGTCTTAAGCGCTGTAATTTTTGAAGCAATTCACGTTGATAATATGGTGGAACCCAACGCGTACGCATAGCAGTTTTCAAAGCGGCCCAAGTAGTTGGAATAGGATACAATCTACAATGTTCAGACCACCATACACATGCAAAACTAGTGAAAGCACAAACAGCAGCAGCAACTCGTCTCTCCTCAGGATATTGTAAACATGTAAATCGTTGTTCAGTTTCTAACTCCCAAGTAAGATATATATCAGGAACATATCTACCCTCAAATGGTGGAATATTCAATTTCAGTTTAGGAATATGGACATCATCTCGTACCTGAGGTGGTGGTGCAGGCCTACCATTACGAATATATACCTGAGGTCGGCCTGCTGGTGGTGGTACAGGTGGCTGCACGTAGTGTTGATTTTGATCAACCGCATCCTCATAATCTCCCACATAATCATCCTCCTCCGCATCAGCAGCAGGAGCCACAGAAGTATCAACAGCAGCACCAACAGTTTGGCCAAACGCAAGAGGAACACGGCTTGCTCGGCGGAGGTCTGCTTCGCGACGTGGAGGTAGTCGTTGTTGTTGTTGTTGGAGAGGTGCGTTAGGTGCAGCGGGTGGTGGTGGTGGAAGACGCGCGAGCAATTCATTAAACTTGTTATCGAGCTTTGTTTCGAACGTCTTCTCAAGGCCAGTGATCTTCTCCATGGCCTCTTCAAAATTGTTCAGCACATCTTGCACCTGTTCAGTCATCATTTGCTGAAACTTATCATGAAGCTCCTTGTTCGATAAATTCTCCCAGTCAATCTCGTCGGCTTGTGATCCTGGCATGGTTAGCAGCAATAGAAACACACAAGAATATGATCCTACAGACTACGAACAAGTGGTGGTGGTGGGTGTCACAAATCCGTCAAGCAAAACTCAAATTCTTACCAGTTCTTACCCAGCAACAGGCGGTGATCGGCAACCGTTGTAGTCAAAACTCTCAAAGCTTGGATAGAGCGATTACCAGGGAGAGTCAAACGCACGACGTAGATGTATGTGGAGCTGGGAAGTGATGAGGACATGACTACCTTGGATATGACCAAAAATATTGCATATATGCATATTTGTCAGGTGATTTCTAGTGCAAACTATTCAATAATCTATTTATGTTATCCAGAACAAAAATACTTCACACACTTTTGTGTTTTGTCTAATTGCAGGTGTATGGGACATTTGTACAATCCACATATGAAGATAAGGAAGAAAGAGATGTTTATTTGCTGTCCAAAAAGTTCTCTCACGTCACTTTTGGCCCAAGAGAAGATAGAGTCCAAGTCTCTCACGTTCTGGATTCAGATTCGGACTGCACAGACACACCTGACTCAAAACGCACACAAGTTTTTCATACGGACTCCGAATTGGGTGATTCTTTTTTTGTTGGAAACTAGATTTCGTGAACTTTCCAACCCAATTGGAATCACCTTCAAATTCGTCCGGAGCGTTGAGTTGTGGACGAAACAATCTGATGCTGCAGCAGAATCCGAGTCAAACTACAAGTCCAAAGGTGTTACATCACCTCCACTTGGGCCCATTGGCCTTGTACGACCTATATTTAGTTTTAGGCTGCCTTGGGACGTCCTCCCACCTCCTTGGCCGCCACCCCTTGCTCCTATATAAGTAGATCCATCTAGTAGCTTTTCCTTGGGATTTGTTTAGTTAAAAGTTAGCCATTGCAACTTCGTGTACTTCGTTTGTGTCCAACGACCAGACCAAGACCGCTTACGGATCCCCACCTTTATCAATACTTCATATATACTCGCAATATTCAGATTGCTTTTATCATATTCTTGCTTGTTCTTCGATTGCTTGCAGGAATAGACCTTCGTGGTCAGGTTGATTATGCTCCGGCGTGGTCAATAACCTCTCGGAGTTGGTTTAGCGATTGCTAAGGCGCAACGTCGTGCACGTTTGTAGTCGGATCGTCAAAGTCGTCTCCACCAAATCGATAGTTATCATCTCATCGAAAGATCGGGACACCCCGCCTCTATCAAGGAACACGGCTTGCTCGGCGGAGGTCTGCTTCGCGACGTGGAGGTAGTCGTTGTTGTTGTTGTTGTTGGAGAGGTGCGTTAGCTGCAGCGGGTGGTGGTGGTGGAAGACGCGCGAGCAATTCATTAAACTTGTTATCGAGCTTTGTTTCAAACGTCTTCTCAAAGCCAGTGATCTTCTCCATGGCCTCTTCAAAATTGTTCAGCACATCTTGCACCTGTTCAGTCATCATTTGCTGAAACTTATCATGAAGCTCCTTGTTCGATAAATTCTCCCAGTCAATCTCGTCGGCTTGTGATCCTGGCATGGTTAGCAGCAATAGAAACACACAAGAATATGATCCTACAGACTACGAACAAGTGGTGGTGGTGGGTGTCACAAATCCGTCAAGCAAATCTCAAATTCTTACCAGTTCTTACCCAGCAACAGGCGGTGATCGGCAACCGTTGTAGTCAAAACTCTCAAAGCTTGGATAGAGCGATTACCAGGGAGAGTCAAACGCACGACGTAGATGTATGTGGAGCTGGGAAGGCTTATACTATGGTAGCAAAAAGGGTCAGCAATAATCAATTCAGAGATGCAAAGTTGAATAAACGCTCAACGACGGTACTGTGCTGGTCCTAGGCTAGACTGTGCTAGAGACGCGAGCCTAGAACACCAACAAAATCACGGCGCGGCACGTAAACAAGGGAAAAGCACACTCTGAATTTTTTTTTCGCTCTTTTTTTTTGCGCTCTTTTTTTTTGCGCTGCTTTTTTTTTGCGAAAAATCACTATAATGGCGAGTGTCTCAAAACTCTTCCTAGCTCAAACTGACAGGATGGGCACGAAATTTTTCGACCAATTTTTTTTTTCGACTGCCCGGACCCAAAAACTGGAAACGGGTCAAAAAAAACTTCCTATAATGGCACCTGTCTCAAAACACTCAGAAACACCTAAAAATAGGATAGCCAGAAAATTTTTCGAAAAATGCGTTTTCGAAAAATTTTGGGCCTAAACGGAGCGTGGCTACCCGACTCTTTTTTTTTTCCGAAACCTACTCCGGCAAGGAAACACGAATCGGAATCTAGATGGATCCCGAAAACAAACCTAATAAGGAAAGAACTCGGATTGGTGGTGGATATATGGTGGTGGTATATGGCAGCGGTGGTGGTAGCGGTGGTAGTATATGGATATGGATCGGTGGTGGTATATGGACACGGATTGGGTGCGGTGGTGGTAGATGGTAGGGGCGATGATGATGGTGCGGCGGCGGCGTGACAACTTGATAGAGGCAAAGGTGTCCCGTCTTTCGATGAGATGGTGGATTTCGCTTTGGTGGAAGTCGACTTTGACGATCCGACTACGAACGTGCGAGGACGTCGCGCCTTAGCAATCGCTAAACCAACTCCGAGAGGTTATTGACCACACCGGAGCACGATCAACCTGACCACGAGGGTCTGTTTCCTGCGAGCAAACAAAGAACAAGCAAGAAACTAAGATTGCAATCTGGATATTGCGAATATAAGATGAAAGCTTTATTGATCAAGGTGGGGTTCTGTGACGCCTTTGTCTGGTCGTTGAACACAAACGAAGTACGCGAAGTTGCAGCTATGGCGAACTTTTAATCTAAACAAAACCCAAAGTCTAAACGATGCCCTAAGGGCTGTATATATGGAGGAAGAGGGGGGAATTTCGTGGCCCTTGGTGGAGGGGTTCGAAATCAACCCTATCTCTTGTTTCCCCACACATACGGACTCTAAAAATAGCCTATACTTATGTATTTCGAAATTACATGGGCCTGGCCCAATAATAAGGTGACGCAGCACCTAAAATAGCCTCGGGACGAAATTTAGGAAGTGGCATCTTGTATATTTCGTCCAAGGCTTCATGCACCCATTATGGTGGCTTCAAAGTCCTGAAATCATCACTTGTAACTCCGTTCTTGTTTCCCTTGCGTATGCCATCATCTCCATGCTTGTTCTTGCTCCAATGTTCATCCTTCTCCAAGCTAGGCCCTTCATTTGTAAGCAAAACAAATGTATCCAATTTAGGCAGCATCATATTCTCATGAACATTAGAATCATTACCAAGAAACGAAAGTACCTGGTAATTTAGTTGGCGTGCACGAACTCTAGTAATTGGTCCAGTATGTATAGCAGCAGGGGCTGTGGGTGTAACAATTGTATTGATGTCCTCATCATCCTCCCCTTCTTGAAATGAAGTCGTCCTCGACGGAAGTTCATCTTCCTCACCCAAATAAGGTGTTCCTTGGGAGGGATGTTGAGCGTTTTATTGCTCGCTGCACTACATGTCAAAAAGCTAAGTCACGACTCAATCCTCATGGTTTATATATGCCTTTACCTGTACCTAGTGTTCCTTGGGAGGATATATCTATGGACTTTGTTTTAGGTTTACCTCGAACAAAGAAGGGGAGGGATAGCATATTTGTTGTCGTGGATAGATTCTCGAAAATGGCACACTTTATACCATGTCATAAAAGCGATGATGCTGTTAATGTTGCTGATTTGTTCTTTCGTGAAATTATTCGCTTGCATGGTGTGCCAAATACTATTGTTTCAGATCGTGATACTAAATTTCTTAGCCACTTTTGGAGATGTTTATGGGCTAAGTTGGGGACTAAACTGCTTTTTAGTACTACTTGTCACCCCCAAACTGATGGACAAACTGAAGTAGTCAATATAACGTTGTCTACTATGCTTAGGGCTGTTTTGAAGAATAATAAGAAAATGTGGGAGGAATGCTTGCCTCATATTGAATTTGCTTATAATCGTTCATTGCATTCTACTACTAAGATGTGCCCTTTTGAAGTTGTGTATGGTTTCCTACCTCATGCACCTATTGATTTGTTGCCTCTTCCATCTTCGGAGAAGGTTAATTTTGATGCTAAACAACGTGCTGAATTGATTTTAAAAATGCATGAGTTAACTAAGGAAAACATTGAGCGCATGAATGCTAAATATAAACTTGCTGGAGATAAGGGTAGAAAACATGTTGTGTTTGCACCTGGAGATCTTGTTTAGTTACATTTGCGTAAGGATAGATTTCCTGATTTGCGCAAATCAAAGTTAATGCCACGTGCTGATGGTCCCTTTAAGGTGTTAGAGAAAATAAATGATAATGCATATAAACTTGAGCTGCCTGCAGATTTTGGGGTTAGTCCCACTTTTAACATTGCAGATTTGAAGCCTTATTTGGGTGAGGAAGATGAACTTCCGTCGAGGACGACTTCATTTCAAGAAGGGGAGGATGATGAGGACATCAATACAATTGTTACACCCACAGCCCCTGCTGCTATACATACTGGACCAATTACTAGAGCTCGTGCACGCCAACTAAATTACCAGGTACTTTCGTTTCTTGGTAATGATTTTAATGTTCATGAGAATATGATGCTGCCTAAATTGGATACATTTGTTTTGCTTACAAATGAAGGGCCTAGCTTGGAGAAGGATGAACATTGGTGCAAGAACAAGCATGGAGATGATGGCATGCGCAAGGGGAACAAGAACGGAGTTACAAGTGATGATTTCAGGACTTTGAAGCCACCATAATGGGTGCATGAAGCCTTGGACGAAATATACAAGATGCCACTTCATAAATTTCGTCCCGAGGCTATTTTAGGTGCTGCGTCACCTTATTATTGGGCCAGGCCCATGTAATTTCGAAATACATAAGTATAGGCTATTTTTAGAGTCCGTATGTGTGGGGAAACAAGAGATAGGGTTGATTTCGGACCCCTCCACCAAGGGCCACGAAATTCCCCCCCTCTTCCTCCATATATACAGCCCTTAGGGCATCGTTTAGACTTTGGGTTTTGTTTAGATTAAAAGTTCGCCATAGCTGCAACTTCGCGTACTTCGTTTGTGTTCAACGACCAGACAAAGGCGTCACAGAACCCCACCTTGATCAATAAAGCTTTCATCTTATATTCGCAATATCCAGATTGCAATCTTAGTTTCTTGGTTGTTCTTCGTTTGCTCGCAGGAAACAGACCCTCGTGGTCAGGTTGATCGTGCTCCGGCGTGGTCAATAACCTCTCGGAGTTGGTTTAGCGATTGCTAAGGCGCGACGTCCTCGCACGTTCGTAGTCGGATCGTCAAAGTCGACTTCCACCAAAGCGATATCCATCATCTCATCGAAAGATCGGGACCCTCGCCTCTATCAGTTTTTGACTACAACGGTTGCCGATCACCGCCTGCTGCTGGGTAAGAACTGGTAAGAATTTGAGATTTGCTTGACGGATTTGTGACACCCACCACCACCACTTGTTCGTAGTCTGTAGGATCATATTCTTGTGTGTTTCTATTGCTGCTAACCATGCCAGGATCACAAGCCGACGAGATTGACTGGGAGAATTTATCGAACAAGGAGCTTCATGATAAGTTTCAGCAAATGATGACTGAACAGGTGCAAGATGTGCTGAACAATTTTGAAGAGGCCATGGAGAAGATCACTGGCCTTGAGAAGACGTTCGAAACAAAGCTCGATAACAAGTTTAATGAATTGCTCGCGCGTCTTCCACCACCACCACCCGCTGCACCTAACGCACCTCTCCAACAACAACAACAACGACTACCTCCACGTCGCGAAGCAGACCTCCGCCGAGCAAGCCGTGTTCCTCTTGCGTTTGGCCAAACTGTTGGTGCTGCTGTTGATACTTCTGTGGCTCCTGCTGCTGATGCGGAGGAGGATGATTATGTGGGAGATTATGAGGATGCGGTTGATCAAAATCAACACTACGTGCAGCCACCTGTACCACCACCAGCAGGCCGACCTCAGGTATATATTCGTAATGGTAGGCCTGCACCACCACCTCAGGTACGAGATGATGTCCATATTCCTAAACTGAAATTGAATATTCCACCATTTGAGGGTAGATATGTTCCTGATATATATCTTACTTGGGAGTTAGAAACTGAACAACGATTTACATGTTTACAATATCCTGAGGAGAGACGAGTTGCTGCTGCTGTTTGTGCTTTCACTAGTTTTGCATGTGTATGGTGGTCTGAACATTGTAGATTGTATCCTATTCCAACTACTTGGGCCGCTTTGAAAACTGCTATGCGTACGCGTTGGGTTCCACCATATTATCAACGTGAATTGCTTCAAAAATTACAGCGCTTAAGACAAGGAAAAAATTCTGTAGAAGAATATTATCAGGAATTACAAACTAGCATGATTAGATGTGGTATTGTTGAGGAGAATGAAGCTATGCTTGCACGTTTTCTGGGTGGATTAAATAGAGAGATTCAGACCATTCTAGACTATAAGGAGTATACTAATATCACTCGTTTATTCCATCTTGCTTGTAAAGCTGAACGTGAAGTGCAGGATCGACAAGCATTGGGGCGAACTAACTTTTCTGCAGGCCGACCTTCATCATGGACACCACGTGCATCTTCTACTTCAACTGCACCAGCACCTCCATCCGGTGCCACCTCCAGCCGTGATACAAGAAAACAGGCACAACCACCATTATCTGCCAAGAGCGCACCTGCGGGGCCTGCACAGCGTTCTTCTTCTTCCATGGCATCAACAGGGCACACAAGTGATATTATTTGTCGTCGTTGTAAGGGAGGAGGTCATTATGCGAGAGAATGCAAATCTCCGCGTGTGATGATTGCTAAAGTGGATGGTGGATATGAGTCCGCTAGTGACTATGATGAGGAGACTTTGGTTCTTATTACACGTGAAGAACATGGTGGAGATGATTCTGATCATGAGACGCAATACATGGCTCCTGAAGACGCTGATAGGTATGAATGTTTAGTTGCTCAACTGATAGAGGCGGGGGTGTCCCGATCTTTCGATGAGATGGTGGATTTCGCTTTGGTGGAAGTCGACTTTGACGATCCGACTACGAACGTGCGAGGACGTCGCGCCTTAGCAATCGCTAAACCAACTCCGAGAGGTTATTGACCACGCCGGAGCACGATCAACCTGACCACGAGGGTCTGTTTCCTGCGAGCAAACGAAGAACAAGCAAGAAACTAAGATTGCAATCTGGATATTGCGAATATAAGATGAAAGCTTTATTGATCAAGGTGGGGTTCTGTGACGCCTTTGTCTGGTCGTTGAACACAAACGAAGTACGCGAAGTTGCAGCTATGGCGAACTTTTAATCTAAACAAAACCCAAAGTCTAAACGATGCCCTAAGGGCTGTATATATGGAGGAAGAGGGGGGAATTTCGTGGCCCTTGGTGGAGGGGTCCGAAATCAACCCTATCTCTTGTTTTCCCACACATACGGACTCTAAAAATAGCCTATACTTATGTATTTCGAAATTACATGGGCCTGGCCCAATAATAAGGTGACGCAGCACCTAAAATAGCCTCGGGACGAAATTTATGAAGTGGCATCTTGTATATTTCGTCCAAGGCTTCATGCACACATTATGGTGGCTTCAAAGTCCTGAAATCATCACTTGTAACTCCGTTCTTGTTCCCCTTGCGCATGCCATCATCTCCATGCTTGTTCTTGCTCCAATGTTCATCCTTCTCCAAGCTAGGCCCTTCATTTGTAAGCAAAACAAATGTATCCAATTTAGGCAGCATCATATTCTCATGAACATTAGAATCATTACCAAGAAACGAAAGTACCTGATAATTTAGTTGGCGTGCACGAGCTCTAGTAATTGGTCCAGTATGTATAGCAGCAGGGGCTGTGGGTATAACAATTGTATTGATGTCCTCATCATAGCCACTACGCAAATCAACTTTGGAGAATATTGTAGAGCCACTCAATTCATCAAGCATATCATCTAGCCTAGGAATAGGATGACGATAACGAATAGTAATATTATTAATGCCTCTACAATCAACACACATACGTGATGTACCATCCTTTTTCGGCACTAGAATAATAGGAACAGCACAAGGACTAAGGGATTCGCGTATATAACCTTTGTCGAGAAGCTCTTGTACTTGACGCATAATCTCCTTCGTCTCCTCTGGATTGGTACGGTATGGTGCACGGTTTGGCAGTGAAGCACCGGGAATTAAGTCAATCTGATGCTCAATCCCTCGAATAGGCGGTAATCCCGGTGGCACGTCTTGTGGAAAAACGTCAGCGAACTCCTGCAAAATGTTAGTGACAGCAGGAGGCAAAGAGGAAGGCACGTCCTCAAATGAAAATAATGCCTCTTTGCACACAAAAGCATAGCAAACAGATTTGCTGAAATCTAGCTCATCAATATCAGATTTGGTGGCAAATAAACATGCACTTTTCAATTTAATTTCAGAAGCAACACTAGATGGTTTATTATTAGGCTTCATTTGTTGCTCAAATTCTTTTGCCACAATCTGATTTTCGCTCTTATTCGTCTCCTGTTTTGCTTTATTAGCTTTATTAATATCATCTTTCAAAATGGAATCAGGAGTCATAGGAAGCAAAGTAATATTTTTATCCTTATGAACAAGAGTATAGTGATTGTTTCTACCATGGTGTACAGAATTTTTATCAAATTGCCATGGTCTACCAAGTAATAAGGAACATGCTTGCATAGGTACCACATCACAATCAACATAATCAGCATATGTAGATATACTAAAATGCACACGAACAGTACGTGTTACCTTAACCTTGCCGCTGTTGTTGAACCATTGGATGTAGTAAGGATGTGGATGTGGTCTTGTGGTGAGAGAAAGCTTCTCCACCATCTCCATGCTAGCCAAGTTGTTGCAGCTCCCTCCGTCTATGATGACGCGCACAGAACGTTCCTTCACAACTCCCTTGGTATGGAACAAATTGTGCCTCTGATTTTGCTCAGCTTGTGTGATCTGCACACTCAAAACACGTTGAGCAACTAAACATTCATACCTGTCAGCGTCTTCAGGAGCCATGTATTGAGTCTCATTATCAGAATCATCTCCACCATGTTCTTCACGTGTAATAAGAGCCAAAGTCTCCTCATCATAGTCACTAGCGGACTCATATCCACCATCCGCGGTAGCAATCATCACACGCGGAGATTTGCATTCTCTCGCATAATGACCTCCTCCCTTACAACGACGACAAATAATATCACTTGTGTGCCCTGTTGATGCCATGGAAGAAGAAGAACGCTGTGTAGGCCCCGCAGGTGCGCTCTTGGCAGATAATGGTGGTTGTGCCTGTTTTCTTGTATCACGGCTGGAGGTGGCACCTGATGGAGGTGCTGGTGCAGTTGAAGTAGAAGATGCACGTGGTGTCCATGATGAAGGTCGGCCTGCAGAAAAGTTAGTTCGCCCCAATGCTTGTCGATCCTGCACTTCACGTTCAGCTTTACAAACAAGATGGAATAAACGAGTGATATTAGTATACTCCTTATAGTCTAGAATGGTCTGAATCTCTCTATTTAATCCACCCAGAAAACGTGCAAGCATAGCTTCATAATCCTCAACAATACCACATCTAATCATGCCAGTTTGTAATTCCTGATAATATTCTTCTACAGAATTTTTTCCTTGTCTTAAACGCTGCAATTTTTGAAGCAATTCACGTTGATAATATGGTGGAACCCAACGCGTACGCATAGCAGTTTTCAAAGCAGCCCAAGTAGTTGGAATAGGATATAATCTACAATGTTCAGACCACCATACACATGCAAAACTAGTGAAAGCACAAACAGCAGCAGCAACTCGTCTCTCCTCAGGATATTGTAAACATGTAAATCGTTGTTCAGTTTCTAACTCCCAAGTAAGATATATATCAGGAACATATCTACCCTCAAATGGTGGAATATTCAATTTCAGTTTAGGAATATGGACATCATCTCGTACCTGAGGTGGTGGTGCAGGCCTACCATTACGAATATATACCTGAGGTCGACCTGCTGGTGGTGGTGCTGGTGGCTGCTCGTAGATCTGATTTTCATCAACCTCATCCTCATAATCGCCCGCATACTCATCATCCTCCTGGGTACCAGCAACAGCAGTAGCAGGAGCCACAGAAGTATCAACAACAGCACCAACAGTTTGGCCAAACGCAAGAGGAACACGGCTCGCTCGGCGAAGGTCTATTTCGCGACGTGGAGGTAGTCGTTGTTGTTGTTGTTGGAGAGGTGCGTTAGGTGTAGTGGTGGTGGTGGTGGAAGACGCGCGAGCAATTCATTAAATCTGTTATCGAGCTTCGTTTCGAACGTCTTCTCAAGGCCAGTGATCTTCTCCATGGCCTCTTCAAAATTGTTCAGCACATCTTGCACCTGTTCAGTCATCATTTGCTGAAACTTATCATGAAGCTCCTTGTTCGATAAATTCTCCCAGTCAATCTCGTCGGCTTGTGATCCTGGCATGGTTAGCAGCAATAGAAACACACAAGAATATGATCCTACAGACTACTAAGAAGTGGTGGTGGTGTATCACAAATCCGTCAAGCAAATCTCAAATTCTTACCAGTTCTTACCCAGCAGCAGGCGGTGATCGGCAACCGTTGTAGTCAAAAACTCTCAAAGCTTGGATAGAGCGATTACCAGGGAGAGTCAAACACACGACGTAGATGTATGTGGAGCTGGGAAGGCTTATAGTATGGTAGCAAAAAGGGTCAGCAATAATCAATTCAGAGATGCAAAGTTGAATAAACGCTCAACGACGGTACTGTGCTGGTCCTAGGCTAGACTGTGCTAGAGACGCGAGCCTAGAACACCAACAAAATCACGGCGCGGCACGTAAACAAGGGAAAAGCACACTCTGAATTTTTTTTTCGCTTTTTTTTGCGCTGCTTTTTTTTTGCGCTCTTTTCTTTTTGCGCTGTTTTTTTTTTTTGCGAAAAATCACTATAATGGCGAGTGTCTCAAAACTCTTCTTAGCTCAAACTGACAGGATGGGCACGAAATTTTTTCGACCAATTTTTTTTTTTGACTGCCCGGACCCAAAAACTGGAAACGGGTCAAAAAAAACTTCCTATAATGGCACCTGTCTCAAAACACTCAGAAACACCTAAAAATAGGATAGCCAGAAAATTTTTCGAAAAATGCGTTTTCGAATTTTTTTTTTTCCGAAACCTACTCCGGCAAGGAAACACGAATCGGAATCTAGATGGATCCCGAAAACAAACCTAATAAGCAAAGAACTCGGATTGGTGGTGGATATATGGTGGTGGTAGATGGCAGCGGTGGTGGTAGCGGTGGTAGTATATGGATATGGATCGGTGGTGGTATATGGACACGGATTGGCGGTGGTATATGGATACAGATTCGGTGCGGTGGTGGTAGATGGCAGGGGCGATGATGATGGTGCGGCGGCGGCGTGACAACTTATGACCAGAACTCGAAACTCTAAAAGACTAGACTCTAAGACCAGCAACTAGACACGACGATGCAACCGCAAATTCAACAAAGCAAAACCCTAAAAAGATTATGCAAGGCTCAGATTGGTTCGGATATGATGAACTATCCCTAATTTTTTTTTGTGGCTTTTTCGTGGACTATAGGTATGAAGAACAGACTCGATCTAAACTACGAAAAACTGTAAAATCTCACCGAGCAACCTGGAAATCTGATACCACTTGATAGAGGCAAAGGTGTCCCGTCTTTCGATGAGATGGTGGATTTCGCTTTGGTGGAAGTCGACTTTGACGATCCGACTACGAACGTGCGAGGACGTCGCGCCTTAGCAATCGCTAAACCAACTCCGAGAGGTTATTGACCACACCGGAGCACGATCAACCTGACCACGAGGGTCTGTTTCCTGCGAGCAAACGAAGAACAAGCAAGAAACTAAGATTGCAATCTGGATATTGCGAATATAAGATGAAAGCTTTATTGATCAAGGTGGGGTTCTGTGACGCCTTTGTCTGGTCGTTGAACACAAACGAAGTACGCGAAGTTGCAGCTATGGCGAACTTTTAATTTAAACAAAACCCAAAGTCTAAACGATGCCCTAAGGGCTGTATATATGGAGGAAGAGGGGGGAATTTCGTGGCCCTTGGTGGAGGGGTCCGAAATCAACCCTATCTCTTGTTTCCCCACACATACGGACTCTAAAAATAGCCTATACTTATGTATTTCGAAATTACATGGGCCTGGCCCAATAATAAGGTGACGCAGCACCTAAAATAGCCTCGGGACGAAATTTATGAAGTGGCATCTTGTATATTTCGTCCAAGGCTTCATGCACCCATTATGGTGGCTTCAAAGTCCTGAAATCATCACTTGTAACTTCGTTCTTGTTTCCCTTGCGCATGCCATCATCTCCATGCTTGTTCTTGCTCCAATGTTCATCCTTCTCCAAGCTAGGCCCTTCATTTGTAAGCAAAACAAATGTATCCAATTTAGGCAGCATCATATTCTCATGAACATTAGAATCATTACAAAGAAACGAAAGTACCTGGTAATTTTGATAGAGGCGGAGGTGTCCCGTCTTTCGATGAGATGGTGGATTTCGCTTTGGTGGAAGTCGACTTTGACGATCCGACTACGAACGTGCGAGGACGTCGCGCCTTAGCAATCGCTAAACCTACTCCGAGAGGTTATTGACCACGCCGGAGCACGATCAACCTGACCACGAGGGTCTGTTTCCTGCGAGCAAACGAAGAACAAGCAAGAAACTAAGATTGCAATCTGGATATTGCGAATATAAGATGAAAGCTTTATTGATCAAGGTGGGGTTCTGTGACGCCTTTGTCTGGTCGTTGAACACAAACGAAGTACGCGAAGTTGCAGCTATGGCGAAATTTTAATCTAAACAAAACCCAAAGTCTAAACGATGCCCTAAGGGCTGTATATATGGAGGAAGAGGGGGGAATTTCGTGGCCCTTGGTGGAGGGGTCCGAAATCAACCCTATCTCTTGTTTCCCCACACATACGGACTCTAAAAATAGCCTATACTTATGTATTTCGAAATTACATGGGCCTGGCCCAATAATAAGGTGACGCAGCACCTAAAATAGCCTCGGGACGAAATTTAGGAAGTGGCATCTTGTATATTTCGTCCAAGGCTTCATGCACCCATTATGGTGGCTTCAAAGTCCTGAAATCATCACTTGTAACTCCGTTCTTGTTTCCCTTGCGTATGCCATCATCTCCATGCTTGTTCTTGCTCCAATGTTCATCCTTCTCCAAGCTAGGCCCTTCATTTGTAAGCAAAAGAAATGTATCCAATTTAGGCAGCATCATATTCTCATGAACATTAGAATCATTACCAAGAAACGAAAGTACCTGGTAATTTAGTTGGCGTGCACGAGCTCTAGTAATTGGTCCAGTATGTATAGCAGCAGGGGCTGTGGGTGTAACAATTGTATTGATGTCCTCATCACAACTTATGACCAGAACTCGAAACTCTAAAAGACTAGACTCTAAGACCAGCAACTAGACACGACGATGCAACCGCAAATTCAACAAAGCAAAACCCTAAAAAGATTATGCAAAGGCTCAGATTGGTTCGGATATGATGAACTAACCCTAATTTTTTTTTGGCTTTTTCGTGGACTGTAGGTATGAAGAACAGACTCGATCTAAACTACGAAAAACTGTAAAATCTCACCGAGCAACCTGGAAATCTGATACCACTTGATAGAGGCGGAGGTGTCCCGTCTTTCGATGAGATGGTGGATTTCGCTTTGGTGGAAGTCGACTTTGACGATCCGACTACGAACGTGCGAGGACGTCGCGCCTTAGCAATCGCTAAACCAACTCCGAGAGGTTATTGACCACGCCGGAGCACGATCAACCTGACCACGAGGGTCTGTTTCCTGCGAGCAAACAAAGAACAAGCAAGAAACTAAGATTGCAATCTGGATATCACGAATATAAGATGAAAGCTTTATTGATCAAGGTGGGGTTCTGTGACGCCTTTGTCTGGTCGTTGAACACAAACGAAGTACGTGAAGTTGCAGCTATGGCGAACTTTTAATCTAAACAAAACCCAAAGTCTAAACGATGCCCTAAGGGCTGTATATATGGAGGAAGAGGGGGGGGGGGAATTTCGTGGCCCTTGGTGGAGGGGTCCGAAATCAACCCTATCTCTTGTTTCCCCACACATACGGACTCTAAAAATAGCCTATACTTATGTATTTCGAAATTACATGGGCCTGGCCCAATAATAAGGTGACGCAGCACCTAAAATAGCCTCGAGACGAAATTTATGAAGTGGCATCTTGTATATTTCGTCCAAGGCTTCATGCACCCATTATGGTGGCTTCAAAGTCCTGAAATCATCACTTGTAACTCCGTTCTTGTTCCCCTTGCGCATGCCATCATCTCCATGCTTGTTCTTGCTCCAATGTTCATCCTTCTCCAAGCTAGGCCCTTCATTTGTAAGCAAAACAAATGTATCCAATTTAGGCAGCATCATATTCTCATGAACATTAGAATCATTACCAAGAAACGAAAGTACCTGGTAATTTAGTTGGCGTGCACGAGCTCTAGTAATTGGTCCAGTATGTATAGCAGCAGGGGTTGTGGGTGTAACAATTGTATTGATGTCCTCATCAGACATGGGAAATCCAGTCACGAAGTCCATCTCAATATGGTAAAACTTCCATTCTAGAATAGCAAGAGGTTGGAGGAGACCAGTTGGCCGTTGGTGTTCTGCTTTCACCCTTCTGCAGACATCACATTCATTCACGAATTGAGCAATTTCTCGCTTCATTCGAGTCCACCAAAACGACTGCTTGAGGTCATGGTACATCTTCGTACTTCCAAGATGAATGGATAGAAGGGAATTGTGTGCCTCGTTCATAATGACTTTCCTTAGATCACCTTTAGGAACCACAATTCGATCCTCGAAGAATAGCGTGTCTTTGTCATCAATGCGATAACACTTGTACTTGGGTTGGCTCTTGGCAATCCCATTTTTCACCTTCTTCAGCATGGAATCAAGAAGTTGTGCCTCACGGATTTGATCTTCCAAAGTAGGAGAGACTTGGGGGTTGGAAAGAAAGCCTTGAGGAACGACTTGGAGATTCAGTTTGCGGAAAGCTTCACAAAGGTCCGGTTGGAAGGGCTTGAGAATTAAGCTGTTGAAGTAAGCCTTCCTGCTCAAAGCATCTGCAATGACATTGGCCTTGCCTGGAGTATATTCAATACTCGGATTGTATTCTTGATTCATTTCGACCCAACAAGTCTTCCTGAGGTTGAGGTTGGGTTGAGTGAAGATGTACTTGAGGCTCTTATGATCTGTGAAGATGTCGACTTTCCTTCCCAACAAGAGATGTCTCCACGTTAGTAATGCATGGACAACTGCCGCCAACTCAAGGTCATGAGTGGGGTAGTTCCTTTCGTTGGGCTTCAACTGGCGAGAGGTATAGGCCACAACTTTCTTCTCTTGCATTAACACAACACCGAGACCTTACAGGGAGGCATCACAGAAAACTTCAAATGGTTTGGATTCATCAGGAGGAGTCAAGACAGGAGCTGTGACCAGCTTCTCTTTGAGGGTGCTGAAAGCAACGTCACATTCAGGTGTCCAGACATACTTGACGTGCTTCTGGAGGAGGTTGGAAAGAGGCTTTGCAATCTTAGAGAAATTCTCAACGAATCTTCGACAATAGCTTGCAAGCCCAAGAAAACTACGGAGCTGCTTGACATTCTGAGGAGGCTCCCAATTCACAATTGCGGACACCTTCTCGGGATTAACAGCTTTGCCTTTGGCGGAGATGATATGACCAAGGTAGAGAACCTCATCAAGCCAAAACTCACACTTTCAAAACTTCGCATAGAATTGATGCTCTCTGAGTTTGTCAAGCACCAATCTCAAATGCTTGGCATGATCCTCCTTATTCTTGGAAAAGACCAATATATCATCGAGGTACACTAGGACGAAATCATTTGTGTAAGGGTTGAAGATTAAGTTCATCATGCGATAGAACGTTGGAGGAGCATTGACAAGGCCGAAAGACATGATAGTATATTCATAAGAACCATAGCTTGTTCTGAATGCTGTCTTGGGAATACCTTGTTCACGAATGCCAATCTGATGATAACCCATACGGAGGTCAAGCTTGGAGAATAATTGAGCACCCTTAAGTTGCTCAAAAATCTCATTGATGTTGGGAAGTGGATACTTGTTCTTTATTGTCTTCTTGTTCAATGGGCGGTATTTGATGCAGAGTCGTTCCGTTCCATCCTTCTTCTTGACAAAAAGGACACCACAACCCCATGGACATGAACTCGGTCTGATCAGACCCATGCGCTCTTGTTCATCGAGTTGTTTCTTCAACTCCTTCAACTCCTCTAGTCCAAGCTTGTAAGGACGTTTACAAACAAGTTCCGTGCCAGACTCAAGATCGATAACGAATTCAACTGGTGGGTGAGGAGGCATTCCCGGAAGCTCTTCTAGAAAGACATCTTGATATTCACAAACGACTGGAATCTGAGAGATGGCATTCAACTAGCCCTTCTCATTGAGAGAAAGCAGTCGAATGGTATCATCATGAGCGGCATAGATGATCACATCCTCAGAAGAGTGTGTCAATTGAATCTGCTTGGCAGCACAATCAAGCTGAGCCTTGTGCATAGAAAGCCAGTCCATGCCGAGAATTAGATCAATATCCGAGTCACCAAGAACCATTTGAGAAGACAAAAATTTATAGTTTCCCATCTTGATGGAAACATCCGGGATCATCGTGGTAGCCCTCATAGACTTGCCCGGAGAAACCACTCCCATGGGTTTTCCCAACATTTCCGTAATGAAGTCATTCTTTGAAACAAATGATCTTGACATGAAACAATGCGATGCACCAGTGTCAAAAAGAAATTTTACAGGAATAGAGTTAACTGGAAAGTTACCCATGATTACTTCTGAAGAATCCTCTGCCTACGCTACGTTCATCATATTGACCTTAGCATGCTTGGGATTATGCTTGACCACTGCATTGCTAGAAGATCTCACAGGAGGAGGAGGCGGAAGGCGCCTTTGGTTGAAGCATTTGTTTGCATAGTGCCCTTTCTGCTGACACTTATTGCAAGTAACCTCTGAGAGCGGCCCGTGATAAGGAGCACTTGACCTTGGAGTATGAGGCTGAGCTTTGTTCTGATAGCCTGGATTGGGTGGGTGGGAAGACCCATTGCCACCTTTGCTCCTCTGCTGGTAGGACTGATGAAACGGGGGAGGAGGCAACCAGAACTTCTGTTGCTTAGCTGCCACTTGTGATGAAGAAGAAGATTGAACTGCATCCCTGACTCTCTTCTTAGATGCCTCACACTTGAGCTGAGCAGCTTCTTGCTTTAGTGCCATGTTATAGAATTGACCGAACTCGGTCGGCTCAAGAAGCACGAGAGCTACTCCAGATCCTCTCTAAGGCCACCTCTGAATTGATAAATCATACTATTTTCATCAGGGACGTCTTGTTTAGCGAAGCGAGCAAGTTTCTGAAACTGGATATTGTATTGATACACGGACATGCTGCCTTGCTTGAGACTGCGGAACTCCTCACGCTTGCTCTGAGCAACACTTTCTGGAATGTGATGAGCTTTGAAGTCTCGGCGGAAATCATTCCAGGTAATCACACGATCTCCTTTGGAATCTCTGTATTATTGATACCACTCAGCAGCTTGATCCTTGAGTTGAAATGAAGCAAACTTGACAAAGTCCTCAGGTCTGACATTGCTACATTCAAAATGTTTGCATATGTCCATGAGCCAGTCGTTTGCGTCTGTGGGATCGACACAGTTGCTGAAGGACTTCGGCTGGTTTGCGAGGAACTGGTTGAGGGTAGCAAACTGAGGTTGATTGTTGCCTTGGCCCTGATTTCCTTGGTTGTCTTGCCCTTGGGTGCGTTCTTGCAAGAGTTGCAAAAGCATCTGAGTGTTGGCGTTGGTGGCTGCCATGAAAGCTTCCCATGCCTCTGGAGGTGGAGGTGGTGGCAGAGGGTTCGACTGACCCCCATCATTGCGGTCCGAATTCTGACGCATTGGAGGAGCCATCCTGAAGTGGTTGACATCCGTTAGCATCTTGAAAACAGATATTCAAGCTGAATCAATGGATCAAAATTGCAACGTAATGTCTTAACATTCAAATAAGGATGAACGAATGAATTCCAAAGTAAATCATCACACTTCCATTAAGGTTGAGAAGCCACTTAGATAAAGGTAGATGAATAAAGCAACAAGGTACGGATATGAACAAATAAGTGGTAAGGATTACCCAATCACAAACCAAATATCTATGGGAAGAAATACTAGAGCTACATGAATTCCCACCTATGAAACTCCCGAAACTTCCTGGTTATGCAATCAGGTGTTGGGAATACAGGGTAAGCATAATATCTCACCCAAAACTAGCAAATCCTACATACAGCTGTATCCATCCTTCAACACAAAACCAAGAAACCTTCGGAAATCATTTACCTCAACCTTCGAAAAGCATCCGTTATACGAGTTATGGCAATACTCCCGAACTCCCGCCCCAGTACTGGGTGGCGTCGAGGTTATCTCACCAACAACTACATAAAAGAGATTTTCGATGTCGGCGAACTCAGGTATTCCAGAACAGCAACGATAAAATTGTGACGACAACACCTCGGAGCTCAACTCCTTGGGACACTACCACAACCCCTAAATGTCAGGAGCCACCAAGAACAATGTTCTCGTCACAAGACTATCGGAACGATTCCAAGATACCCGCGTGATCCTAAATTTTTTTCTCGTGAAATTTGAGGAGAGAAGAGCCAAAACTTCTACGTCAGGAGGCCTCACCAGTGGGACGAAGGGACTTAGGAGTAAAAAGAATCCTACTCTCCGATATATAAAATCCTAAGACTCAAAACATTTTGTTCTATACTCAACAACATCAGCGATTCGATCAAGCAGGGGGCTCCTAAGTCAGGGAAGGCTCTGATTACCAACTTGTAACACCCACAATGCGGCTATATCTCCCACGTGTCGGGGCACGACTTAGAGGCATAGCCGAATGGTAGGTCTATCGCAAGAGGGGTAATCTTTACACATCCCATGTACTGAATAAGAAAGGGATAAAGAGTCGACTTACAATCGCCACTTCACACAATACATAAATATATCATACATCAACCAAGGTACAAACAAAGGTCCGACTATGGAATCAAAAATAAAGAAAGACAACCCCAAATGCTAGATCCCCGATCGTCCCAACTGGGCTACACTACTGATCATCAGGAAAGGAAACATAATAGCGACCAATTCTTCATCGAATTCCCACTTGAGTTCGGTAGCGTCCCCTGCACTGGCATCATCGGCACCTGCATCTGTTTGGAAGTATCCGTGAGTCATGAGGACTCAGCAATCTCACACCTGTGAGATCAAGACTATTTAAACTTAAGGGTAGGAAAGGGTAGTGAGGTGGAGCTGCAGCAAAGCACTAAGCATATATGGTGGCCAACTTACGCAAAAGAGAGCGAGAAGAGAAGCAACGCATGGTCGAGAAGCTAATAATGATCATGAAGTGATCCTGAAGCTACTTACGCTCAAGCATAACACGAAGCCGAGTTCACTTCCCGGACTCCGCCGAAAGGAGACCATCACGGCTACACATGCGGTTGATACATTTTAATTAAGTTAAGTGATGCGGAGCATCCCATGATCATCCCCACGGACGCACCTACACCTCCACCGACACCACTTGGACCAATAACACGAGCCCGAGCCAAGGATATCGAAGATAAGGTGAACTCACTCCTCTTCGAACTTCCACTTTCTATGCATGAGACATGCCTGCTACCTAAGTCCGAGGTGTTGTGCATGATTAGGTACCAAGAGGACCCTCCCGAAGATGCGCATGAAGATGTACAAGTCCCCAAGTTCACGGATGAAGAGAACCAATGGAAGGAGCCAAGAACATCTCCCAGGCCCCGGACATCCGGCCAAGACCCCGGATATCCGGCCCCTGGAGTGTCATCCACTACAGCAGCACAGCCGCCAGAAGCTACAGCTCCGGACATCCGGCCTCAACGGCCCGGAAATCCGGCCTCGACGGCTCGGACATCCAGCCTCCCCCGAGCCCCCGGACATCCGGCCACCAGCCCGGAAATCCAGCCCCTCCGAACCCGAGAGCAACAAATGCCACCACTCCAGCCCGGACATCTGGCGTCGCCTAAAAGCTCGGACATCCGCTCTGACCAGCCTCGACATCCGGCCTCCCCTGTCTGTGCACAGTGAAGGGCCGAGGCTTGTGTATCCGTTCTCCCCCCTAGACTATATATACTCCACCTCGCCCAACTTTCTAGGGGCAGGGTTGTGTTAGCTCATTTGTGAGATAGAGCTTCGCTCATCCATATCGGATCTACTCCACGAGAGACCGCGGCCCCTCTACGGAGAAGATCCACTTGGATTCAAGACCTCCTCACGGAGAAGACCACCAAGACCTCCTCACGGAGAAGACAGGTTACCGTGTATCTTCTCTTATGTACTCGAGGATCTAGCACAAGTGTGACTATTTCTTGTTGGTTGAGTGATTCTCTCATGTTTCCCCTCGTGATTTCCATCGTTTCCCCCCTCGTGTTCCTCGTGTTCTTCGCGGGATCCGCTCCTTTTCGTGAAAGATCGGCCGATTAGGGTTCTACCCTACATCATCTTGGTATCAGAGCCACGTTGATCACGATTTCGGAGCCTCCCCGTTGTGTTTCTAGCCTTGTTTTGTTGTTTTCGTCCTAATTTTGAAAATCCCCACCAAAAATAGCCCCAATTTATTTTTGTGATTTGTTGGTGTGTTGAGATTTTGTTGGTTTGGATCCGTGGATTTGCTTTGTTTTGAGTGGATCTAGCTTCCCATCCATTTTCCCCCAATTTCCATCCACAAATTCATTTGAATTTCGCCCGGATTTGACCTCTTCATGCGGTGTTCATCCAGTTCGTCCCTAGATCCAGAGCCCGGACATCCGGCTCGACAAGCCCGGACATCCGGCCCCGGACATCCTGCCTTCCACCCGGACATCCGACCCTTGGCAGCTACATCTCCATCCACCGCCCCGTTTTCCATCCATTTCACCAAATTTTATTTCCGGTGCCCACCATATACCACATATACTTCCGCATACTTCCACCACTTCCGCATAGCCAACAATTTTGGACCTTTTTGCTCTCCGACACATTTGCTACTTCGAGGTTTGAGAATTTGAGTTGCGGTACCATATCCTTTTGCGTTTCGGCTATCTAGGTACGGTTCGACATCAACATCACCGCCGCTCATCTTCGCCATGGACGTGCGTCCTACATCATCACCGCCGTCCTACATCGTCATCAATAACGACCACCTCGACTACACCTTGGTATTCGTTCCACCATTTTGACACCATACCGGAAGCAAGACTGGTAGCCTCATCTTTGTATTGGACATATCACTCTTGCCATTACATTGATAGCCATCATAGCCTCACTCCTTTGCGTTGCTTACCCGTTGAGACTATCCATTGAGTATTGCCGGCAATGAGACTTGTGCACATTAGTGATCATACTTCCCATAGCATACATACATCAGTGTTGCATATATTGGTATCATCTCTTGTGTCACAAAGTTGTCATTGCATACTCACTTGCTATATCGGTTCGTCAAGCATTGCATGAGAAAAGAGCTGCAACATCAAAGAGCCAAACAAGCATTTAAGCAAAGAGGAAATATAAGCAAAGAGCTTTTAAGCAAGAACCATAGCATCATACAACATTAAGATTGTCATACTCGATCATCTTGGATCATATCATAGCAACACTTTGCATAGAGCATACTTGGGATAGAAGTCGTTGCATTTTTGCTATGTAGGTTGTGCAAAAGTTCTTGTATCCGCCTATTGTGCAATCGTGCTAGCGTCTCTCTAGTGTTGTGCAACAAGAGCATTTTTGTGGATTACACATTTTGTCTCACCCTTGGTTGCACGACCCCACTTATCTTTTTGCGTGTGTGTTTCCGTGTACCTTATATGCTTGGTCTACTTGTTACATTGCATCTTGCGAATCTTTTCCAACATTATTGAAGCTCACTTACAATTGCATCAAATTTTGTGCCACCATCCTAACCAAGCTCCACCAAAAGCTTTTACTTGTGTAGGTGTGAGAAACCGACAAGAGCTAGTACCAATTGTGCTATTTCCTTGTCCTACATTGGAGTGATCTGTTGGGGAACGTTGCAGAAAATTAAAATTTTTCCTACGGTTTCACCAAGATCCATCTATGAGTTCATCTAAGCAACGAGTCTAGGGAGAGAGTTTGCATCTACATACCACTTGTAGATCGCGTGCGGAAGCTTGCAAGGTGATGACGTAGTCGTACTCGACGTGATCCAAATCACCGATGACCAGCGCCGAACGGACGGCACCTCCGCGTTCAACACACGTACGGGACGGGAGATGTCTCCTCCTTCTTGATCCAGCAAGGGGGAAGGAGAGGTTGATGAAGATCCAGCAGCACGACGGCGTGGTGGTGGATGCAGGGCGTCACAGCAGCAGGGCTTCGCCGAGACTACGAGGGAGAGACGTAACGGGGGGAGGTGGAGGCGCCAGGGGCTGGTGTATGAAGTCCCTCCTCTCCCCCACTATATATAGGGGTGCCAGGGGGGGCGCCGGCCCTAGTAGATGAGATCTACTAGGGGGGGCGGCGGCCTAGGGGAGGTTTCCCTCCCCCCAAGGCACCTAGGGGTGCCTTCCACCACTAGGACTCCTCCTAGGGGGAAACCCTAGGCGCATGGTCCTATAGGGGCTGGTGCCCTTGGCCCATGATGGCCAAGGCGCACCCCCTACAGCCCATGTGGCCCCCCGGGACAGGTGGCCCCACCCGGTGGACCCCCGGGATGATGAGGACATGACTACCTTGGATATGACCAAAAATATTGCATATATGCATATTTGTCAGGTGATTTCTTGTGCAAACTATTCAATAATCTATTTATGTTATCCAGAACAAAAATACTTCACACACTTTTGTGTTTTGTCTAATTGCAAGTGTATGGGACATTTGTACAATCCACATATGAAGATAAGGAAGAAAGAGATGTTTATTTGCTGTCCAAAAAGTTCTCTCACGTCACTTTTGGCCCAAGAGAAGATAGAGTCCAAGTCTCTCACGTTCTGGATTCAGATTCGGACTGCACAGACATACCTGACTCAACACGCACACAAGTTTTTCATACGGACTCCGAATTGGGTGATTCTTTTTTTGTTGGAAACTAGATTTCGTGCACTTTCCAACCCAATTGGAATCACCTTCAAATTCGTCCGGAGCGTTGAGTTGTGGACGAAACAATCTGATGCTGCAGCAGAATCCGAGTCAAACTACAAGTCCAAAGGTGTTACATCACCTCCACTTGGGCCCATTGGCCTTGTACGACCTAGATTTAGTTTTAGGCTGCCTTGGGACGTCCTCCCACCTCCTTGGCCGCCACCCCTTGCTCCTATATAAGTAGATCCATCTAGTAGCTTTTCGCTGGGATTTGTTTAGTTAAAAGTTAGCCATTGCAACTTCGTGTACTTCGTTTGTGTCCAACGACCAGACCAAGACCGCTTACGGATCCCCACCATTATCAATACCTCATATATATTTGCAATATTCAGATTACTTTATCATATTCTTGCTCGTTCTTCGATTGCTTGCAGGAATAGACCTTCGTGGTCAGGCTGACCGTGCTTCTCGCATCGTCAGTAACCTCAGGAGATTGGTTTAGCGATTGCTAAGGCGCAACGTCGTGCACGTTTGTAGTCGGATCGTCAAAGTCGTCTCCACCAAATCGATAGTTATCATCTCATCGAAAGATCGGGACACCCTCGCCTCTATCAAGTGGTATCAGTTTTCAGGTTGCTCGGTGAGAATTTCCAGTTTTCCTAGATTAGATTTATTTTCTTACCTATTGTCCAAGAAAAATCCACAAAAAAGAGTTAGATCTATTCATCCTTTGTCCAAGCCAGTCTGAGCCTTTGCAATTTTCTTTTCATTGTTTGCATTATTGAATTATCGGTTGCATCGCCGTGTCGAGTTGCTGGTCTTAGTGTCTAGTTCCTTTAGAGTTTCGAGTTCTGTTCACATTAGTCACGCAGCCGCTGCATCATTATCCCATCCGCTGTCCACCATCCCATCCACCAATTTCCACCATGTGCTACGCACTGTTTATTGTCATAATCATAGTTGAGGTCACTCACATCTTCGCCTGATCGAATCTGCATCTTATCTAGTTTGTCTTGGAAAGAGGGAGAAAAAGAAGATAAAGAAAAAAAAAGAGAGAAAAAAGGAAAGAAAAAAAAAGAAAAAGAGGGAGAAGAAAAAGAAAAAAAAAGGCGTGAGAAAAAAAAAGAGAAAAAAAAAATTGGATCTATCTAGAATCAATCTCGTACCTGAATTCGGATTGGAATCTGTTTTGCGCACTGAAACATGTGTATCTTCCTCATACGAAGTCAGTTTTGGCTCCGTGAGTACTCAAATTGAAGATAGCGACGAGCCGCATCTAAATAGTTGCAGAAGCTAGTTCAATATTTGACACCTCAAAATCGGCTTCTAAATAGGTCTTTTTGCCCTCCGAAGTTCGTGAACACAACTTGTTCCAATTTTTCAGGCCAGTTTTAGAATTCTTTGACTCCTCATATCAACTCGGAATTGAGTGATTCTTTTTGCATTGGAAAGCTTGAGTTAGTAGCATTCTTTGAAAGAATTTATCAGAAAATTGTCTCAAACTTTTCAAGAGGAAAGTTGGAGAGAGAGTTGTTGTATATCCTGCTTGGCAGTTGTTTTTCATCATTATCTTCACTGCCGTTGTGATCTTCACTTATATCTTGCTGTCAAGAGCTACTTAGTATCCTTCATTGATGCTAGTTGTGCTACGCCGTGACCTTATTAGTGTTCTAGGCTCGCGTCTCTAGTCCGGTCTAGCCTAGGACCAGCACAGTACCGTCGTTGAGCGTTTATTCAACATTGCATCTTTGAATTGATTATTGCTAATCTTTTCCTACCATATATAGCCAACCCAGCTCCACATATTTCTACACCGTGTATACGTACGCTCCCCTGGTAATCGCTTTACTCAATATTTGGAGTTACTTGACACCGCTGGTTGCCGATCACCGCCTGCTGCATGGTAAGAACTTGTAAGACATTGATATTTGCTTTACTGTGAGTGTTTTACCACCACATCCTAGTAGTTATAGGAACATTATTTTTGGGTTTTGTTTCTTGTTCTACTAATCATGACAGGATCCAGAGTCAATTCATGGGCTTTGTCGATCGCGGGAGACGTGCCACCACCTTTGCAAATACCACAACCGTCACGAGAGGTGCACAAACATCCAAATGCACATGATCAGGTTAATGTATCTATACCACCATTTAATGGCCGTCTTAAACCTGCTTTATATATTGAATGGGAGTTCGACATAAAAAATATATTTGCTTCCCATAATTTCGATGAACATAAAAAGGTTAAGGTTGCGGTTGGTTCTTTCACTGGTTATGCTTTGGTTTGGTGGAGTGAATATTGTCGGTTACACCCTGATTATATACCTACTACTTGGGATGATTTGAAACTTGCCATGCGACATACTTTCGTCCCTGCTTATTATACTCGTGACATGATTAAGAAGTTGCAACACTTAAAACAAGGTAGTGAAACTGTAACAAAATATTATGATGATTTACAAACTACCTTGTTGCATTCCTCTTTAGAAGAAAGTGAAGATGATTTTATGGATAGATTTTGGGGAGGATTAAACCGTGATATTCAAGAGATACTAATTCATGAAGAGTGTTATCCTATGGACCATTTGTTTCATCTTGCTTGCAGAGCTGAACAGGAAATAAAACGACGTGTTGGCCACGAGGAGAACAAGCGCACGGTGCACATTCCAAGAGTTGATATGATTGTTCCTTCAACTACTAGGCATACTATGACAACCACATCCGTTGTTGTCAGGACTACATCACCTCCACCATGTGACACATCGCCCCCGAGAGTGGCTACATCATCTGAGTTGATCATAAGAGGTAATGACAAAGGTACTGATCTTCCATCTCTACATGAGAATGATGAATGCCTTGTCAATTTGAATGCACCATCTAATGAGCTACCCACTACTTTGATCACACCACCTATTTTAGAGGACTACGTTGATAATTTGACTTTGCCATGTGATCAAACAACTGAAATACCAACAATTTTGAGTGCACCCATTGAATTAACTATTGATGCAAAAGAACCAATGTTTAATCATTTTGATATGACCTCTAATCTTGGTGATGATTATGTGTTGAATGACTTATTGCATGTTTGCTTATTTAAGCATGTTGTAGCATGTAAATTTGATGCAAGTAAGGTTTATTCACCAATGTTGGGATGGTTGAATGATGAACATTGTCAATCTTTTGAAATGAATAAGAGCTTCACTTATATGTGCAAACTGAATTGCAATATTTTCATGCCTTCTACTTCTTGTGTTAATTTTTTGGCTTTAGATTTTATGAACTATGCAAGTTACTCATATATTCATGTGTCATATATGCAAAAATCAAGGGAAGTAAAAATGGATGACATATACATATACAACATGTACACCTTGTCTCTTTTGTTAGCCACATTTCAGATTAAGCAACGCCGAGGACGGCTTTATTTTCAAGAAGGGGAGGATGATGAGGACATGACTACCTTGGATATGACCAAAAATATTGCATATATGCATATTTGTCAGGTGATTTCTTGTGCAAACTATTCAATAATCTATTTATGTTATCCAGAACAAAAATACTTCACACACTTTTGTGTTTTGTCTAATTGCAAGTGTATGGGACATTTGTACAATCCACATATGAAGATAAGGAAGAAAGAGATGTTTATTTGCTGTCCAAAAAGTTTTCTCACGTCACTTTTGGCCCAAGAGAAGATAGAGTCCAAGTCTCTCACGTTCTGGATTCAGATTCGGACTGCACAGACATACCTGACTCAAAACGCACACAAGTTTTTCATACGGACTCCGAATTGGGTGATTCTTTTTTTGTTGGAAACTAGATTTCGTGCACTTTCCAACCCAATTGGAATCACCTTCAAATTCGTCCGGAGCGTTGAGTTGTGGACGAAACAATCTGATGCTGCAGCAGAATCCGAGTCAAACTACAAGTCCAAAGGTGTTACATGACCTCCACTTGGGCCCATTGGCCTTGTACGACCTAGATTTAGTTTTAGGCTGCCTTGGGACGTCCTCCCACCTCCTTGGCCGCCACCCCTTGCTCCTATATAAGTAGATCCATCTAGTAGCTTTTCCTTGGGATTTGTTTAGTTAAAAGTTAGCCATTGCAACTTCGTGTACTTCGTTTGTGTCCAACGACCAGACCAAGACCGCTTTCGGATCCCCACCATTATCAATACTTCATATATATTTGCAATATTCAGATTGCTTTATCATATTCTTGCTCGTTCTTCGATTGCTTGCAGGAATAGACCTTCGTGGTCAGGTTGATCGTGCACCGGCGTGGTCAATAACCTCTGGAGATTGGTTTAGCGATTGCTAAGGCGCAACGTCGTGCACGTTTGTAGTCGGATCGTCAAAGTCGTCTCCACCAAATCGATAATTACCATCTCATCGAAAGATCGGGACACCCCCGCCTCTATCACGGGACCCTTCCGTGGTCCCGGTACAATACCGATAACCCCGAAACTTGTCCCGATGCCCGAAATAGCACTTCCTATATATAATTCTTTACCTCCGGACCATTCCGGAACTCCTCGTGACGTCCGGGATCTCATCCGGGACTCCGAACAACATTCGGGTTTCTGCATATCCATATCTTCATAACCCTAGCGTCACCGAACCTTAAGTGTGTAGACCCTACGGGTTCGGGAGACATGCAGACATGACCGAGACGCTCTCAGTCAATAACCATCAGCGGGATCTGGATACCCATGATGGCTCCCACATGCTCCTCGATGTTGTCATCGGATGAACCACGATGTCGAGGATTCGATCAAACCCTGTATGCAATTCCCTTTGTCAATCGGTACGTTACTTGCCCGAGACTCGATCGTCGGTATCCCAATACCTTGTTCAGTCTCGTTACCGGCAAGTCACTTTACTCGTACCGTAATGCATGATCCCGTGTCCAACACCTTGGTCACATTGAGCTCAATATGATGATGCATTACCGAGTGGGCCCAGAGATACCTCTCCGTCATACGGAGTGACAAATCCCAGTCTCGATCCGTGTCAACCCAACAGCTACTTTCGGAGATACCTGTAATGCACCTTTATAGTCACCCAGTTACGTTGTGACGTTTGATACACCCAAGGCACTCGTACGGTATCCGGGAGTTACACGATCTCATGGTCGAAGGAAGAGATACTTGACACTTGCAAAGCTCTAGCAAAACGAACTACACGATCTTTTATGCTATGCTTAGGATTGGGTCTTGTCCATCACATCATTCTCCTAATGATGTGATCCCGTTATCAACGACATCCAATGTCCATAGTCAGGAAACCATGACTATCTGTTGATCACAACGAGCTGGTCAACTAGAGGCTTACCAGGGACATAGTGTGGTCTAAGTATTCACACGTGTATTACGATTTCCGGATAATACAGTTATAGCATGAATAAAAGACAATTATCATGAACAATGAAATATAATAATACTTTTATTATTGCCTCTAGGGCATATTTCCAACAGTCTCCCACTTGCACTAGAGTCACCAATCTAGTTACATTGTGATGAATCGAACACCCATAGAGTTCTGGTGTTGATCATGTTTTGCACGCGAGAGAGGTTTAGTCAGCGGACCTGCGACATTCAGATCCGTGTGCAGTTTGCAAATCTCTATGTCTCCATCTTGAACATTTTCACGGATGGAGTTGAAACGACGCTTGATGTGCCTGGTCTTGTTGTGAAACCTGGGCTCCTTTGCGAGGGCAATAGCTCCAGTGTTGTCACAGAAGAGTTTGATCGGCCCCGACGCATTGGGTATGACTCCTAGGTCGGTGATGAACTCCTTCACCCAAATCGCTTCATGTGCTGCCTCCGAGGCTGCCATGTACTCCGCTTCACACGTAGATCCCGCCACGACGCTCTTCTTGCAGCTGCACCAGCTTACTGCTCCACCATTCAACATATACACGTATCCGGTTTGTGACTTAGAGTCATCCAGATCTGAGTCGAAGCTAGCGTCGACGTAACCCTTTACGACGAGCTCTTCGTCTCCTCCATAAACGAGAAACATGTCCTTTGTCCTTTTCAGGTACTTCAGGATATTCTTGACCGTTGTCCAGTGCTCCTTGCCGGGATTACTTTGGTATCTTGCTACCAAACTTACGGCAAGGTTTACATCGGGTCTGGTACACAGCATGGCATACATAATAGATCCTATGGCTGAAGCATAGGGGATGACACTCATCTCTTCTTTATCTTTTGCCGTGGTCGGTGACTGAGCTGAGCTCAGTCTCATACCTTGTAACATAGGCAAGAACCCCTTCTTGGACTGATCCATTCTGAATCTCTTCAAAAGCTTATCAAGGTATGTGCTTTGTGAAAGACCTATGAGGCGTCTCGATCTATCTCTATAGATCTTGATGCCTAATATATAAGCAGCTTCTCCAAGGTCCTTCATTGAAAAACACTTATTCAAGTAGGCCTTAATGCTGTCCAGAAATTCTATATTATTTCCCATCAGGAGTATGTCATCTACATATAATATGAGAAATGCTACAGAGCTCCCACTCACTTTCTTGTAAACGCAGGCTTCTCCATAAGTCTGCATAAACCCAAACGCTTTGATCATCTCATCAAAGCGAATGTTCCAACTCCGAGATGCTTGCACCAGTCCATAAATGGATCGCTGGAGCTTGCATACTTTGTTAGCGTTCCGAGGATCGACAAAACCTTCCGGCTGCATCATATACAGTTCTTCCTTAAGATGCCCGTTAAGGAATGCTGTTTTGACGTCCATCTGCCATATCTCATAATCATAGTATGCGGCAATTGCTAACATGATTCGGACGGACTTTAGCTTCGCTACGGGAGAGAATGTCTCGTCGTAGTCAATCCCTTGAACCTGTCGATAACCCTTAGCGACAAGTCGAGCTTTATAGATGGTAACATTACCATCCGCGTCCGTCCTCTTCTTAAAGATCCATTTGTTTTCTATCGCTCGCCGATCATCGGGCAAGTCTGTCAAAGTCCATACTTTGTTTTCATACATGGATTCTATCTCGGATTTCATGGCTTCAAGCCATTTGTTGGAATCCGGGCCCGCCATTGCTTCTTCATAGTTCGAAGGTTCATTGTTGTCTAACAACATGATTTCCAGGACAGGGTTGCCGTACCACTCTGGTGCGGAACGTGTCCTTGTGGACCTACGAAGTTCAGCAGTAACTTGATCCGAAGTACCTTGATTATTATCATGGTTTTCCTCTTCAGTTGGTGTGGGCATCACAGGAACGGTTTCCTGTGCTGCGTCACTATCCCGCTCAAGAGGTAGTACTTCATCGAGTTCTACTTTCCTCCCACTTACTTCTTTCGAGAGAAACTCTTTTTCCAGAAAGCATCCGTTCTTGGCAACAAAGATCTTGCCTTCGGATCTTAAGTAGAAGGTATACCCTACAGTTTCCTTAGGGTATCCTATGAATACGCATTTTTCCGACTTGGGTTCGAGCTTTTCAGGTTGAAGTTTCTTGACATAAGCTTCGCATCCCCAAACTTTTAGAAACGACAGCTTAGGTTTCTTTCCAAACCATAATTCATACGGTGTCGTCTCAATGGATTTAGACGGTGCCCTATTTAAAGTGAATGTAGCTGTCTCTAGAGCGTATCCCCAAAATGATAGCGGTAAATCGGTAAGAGACATCAGAGACCGCACCATATCCAATAGAGTGCGATTACGACGTTCGGACACACCGTTTCGCTGAGGTGTTCCAGGCGGCGTGAGCTGTGAAACGATTCCACATTTCTTTAAGTGTGTACCAAATTCGTGACTTAAGTATTCTCCTCCACGATCTGATCGTAAGAATTTTATCTTTCGGTCACGTTGATTCTCCACCTCATTCTGAAATTCCTTGAACTTTTCAAAGGTCTCAGACTTGTGTTTCATTAAGTAGACATACCCATATCTACTCAAGTCATCTGTGAGAGTGAGAACATAACGATATCCTCCGCGAGCCTCAACGCTCATTGGACCGCACACATCGGTATGTATGATTTCCAACAAGTTGGTTGCTCGCTCCATTGTTCCGGAGAACGGAGTCTTGGTCATTTTGCCCAAGAGGCATGGTTTGCACGTGTCAAACGATTCATAATCAAGAGACTCTAAAAGTCCATCGGCATGGAGCTTCTTCATGCGCTTGACACCAATGTGACCAAGGCGGCAGTGCCACAAGTATGTGGGACTATCGTTATCAACTTTAAATCTTTTGGCATCTACACTATGAACATGTGTAATTTTACGCTCGAGATTCATTAAGAATAAACCATTGACCATCGGAGCATGACCATAAAACATATCTCTCATATAAATCGAACAACCATTATTCTCAGACTTAAATGAGTAGCCATCTCGTATTAAACGAGATCCAGATACAATGTTCATGCTCAAACTTGGCACTAAATAACAATTATTGAGGTTCAAAACTAATCCCGTAGGTAAATGTAGAGGCAGCGTGCCGACGGCGATCACATCGACTCTGGAACCATTCCCGACGCGCATCGTCACCTCGTCCTTTTCCAGTCTCCGTTTATTCCGCAGCTCCTGCTGTGAGTTACAAATATGAGCAACGGCACCGGTATCAAATACCCAGGAGTTACTACGATTACTGGTAAGGTACACATCAATCACATGTATATCAAATATACCTTTGGTGTTGCCGGCCTTCTTATCCGCTAAGTATTTGGGGCAGTTCCGCTTCCAGTGACCCTTCCCCTTGCAATAAAAGCACTCAGTCTCAGGCTTGGGTCCATTCTTTGACTTCTTCCCGGTAACTGGCTTACCAGGCGCGGCAACATCTTTGCCGTCCTTCTTGAAGTTCTTCTTACCCTTGCCCTTCTTGAACTTAGTGGTCTTATTGACCATCAACACTTGATGTTCTTTCTTTATTTCAGCCTCTGCTGACTTCAGCATCGAGAACACTTCAGGAATGGTCTTTTCCATTCCCTGCATGTTGTAGTTCATCACAAAGCTCTTGTAGCTTGGTGGGAGCGACTGGAGGATTCTGTCAATGACCGCCTCATCTGGGAGGTTAATGTTCAGCTGGGTCATACGGTTGTGCAACCCAGACATCTTCAGGATGTGCTCACTGACAGAACTGTTCTCCTCCATCTTACAACTGTAGAACTTGTCGGAGACATCATATCTCTCGACCTGGGCATGAGCTTGGAAAACTAGTTTCAGCTCTTCGAACATCTCATATGCTCCGTGATGCTCAAAACGCTTTTGGAGCCCCGGTTCTAAGCTGTAAAGCATGCCGCACTGAACGAGGGAGTAATCATCAGCGCGAGTTTGCCAAGCATTCATAATGTCTTGGTTCTCTGGGACGGGAGCGTCACCTAGCGGTCCTTCTAGGACATATTGTTTCCTGGCAGCTATGAGGATGATCCTCAGGTTCCGGACCCAGTTCGTATAGTTGCTGCCATCATCTTTCAGCTTGGTTTTCTCTAGGAACGCGTTGAAGTTCATGTTGACATTAGCGTTGGCCATTGATCTACAAGACATATTTGCAAAGGTTTTAGACTAAGTTCATGATAATAAAGTTCTAATCAAATTATGAACTCCCACTTAGATTAGACATCCCTTTAGTCATCTAAGTGTTACACGATCCGAGTCGACTAGGCCGTGTCCGATCATCACGTGAGACGGACTAGTCATCGTCGGTGAACATTTTCATGTTGATCGTATCTTCCATACGACTCATGTTCGACCTTTCGGTCTCCGTGTTCCGAGGCCATGTCTGCACATGCTAGGCTCGTCAAGTTAACCCTAAGTGTTTTCGTTGTGTAAAACTGTCTTACACCCGTTGTATGTGAACGTAAGAATCCATCACACCCGATCATCACGTGGTGCTTAGAAGCGACGAACTGTAGCAACGGTGCACAGTTAGGGGAGAACACTTCTTGAAATTTTATAAGGGATCATCTTATTTACTACCGTCGTCCTAAGTAAACAAGATGCATAATACATAATAAACATCACATGCAATTATATAGTTGTGACATGATATGGCCAATATCATATAGCTCCATTGATCTTCATCTTCGGGGCTCCATGATCATCTTGTCACCGGCTTGACACCATGATCTCCATCATCATGATCTCCATCATCGTGTCTTCATGAAGTTGTCACGCCAACGACTACTTCTACTTCTATGACTAACGTTTAGCAATAAAGTAAAGTAGTTTACATGACGTTATTCAATGACACGCAGGTCATACAAAAAATAATGACAACTCCTATGGCTCCTGCCGGTTGTCATACTCATCGACATGCAAGTCGTGAATCCTATTACAAAGAACATGATCTCATACATCACAATTCATCATTCATCACAACTTATGGTGATGAGGACATCAATACAATTGTTACACCCACAGCCCCTGCTGCTATACATACTGGACCAATTACTAGAGCTCGTGCACGCCAACTAAATTACCAGGTACTTTCGTTTCTTGGTAAAGATTCTAATGTTCATGAGAATATGATGCTGCCTAAATTGGATACATTTGTTTTGCTTACAAATGAAGGGCCTAGCTTGGAGAAGGATGAACATTGGAGCAAGAACAAGCATGGAGATGATGGCATGCGCAAGGGGAACAAGAACGGAGTTACAAGTGATGATTTCAGGACTTTGAAGCCACCATAATGGGTGCATGAAGCCTTGGACGAAATATACAAGATGCCACTTCATAAATTTCGTCCCGAGGCTATTTTAGGTGCTACGTCACCTTATTATTGGGCCAGGCCCATGTAATTTCGAAATACATAAGTATAGGCTATTTTTAGAGTCCGTATGTGTGGGGAAACAAGAGATAGGGTTGATTTCGGACCCCTCCACCAAGGGCCACGAAATTCCCCCCTCTTCCTCCATATATACAGCCCTTAGGGCATCGTTTAGACTTTGGGTTTTGTTTAGATTAAAAGTTCGCCATAGCTGCAACTTCGCGTACTTCGTTTGTGTTCAACGACCAGACAAAGGCGTCACAGAACCCCACCTTGATCAATAAAGCTTTCATCTTATATTCGCCATATCTAGATTGCAATCTCAGTTTCTTGCTTGTTCTTCGTTTGCTCGCAGGAAACAGACCCTCGTGGTCAGGTTGATCGTGCTCCGGCGTGGTCAATAACCTCTCGGAGTTGGTTTAGCGATTGCTAAGGCGCGACGTCCTCGCACGTTCGTAGTCGGATCGTCAAAGTCTACTTCCACCAAAGCGATATCCATCATCTCATCGAAAGACGGGACACCTTTGCCTCTATCAAGTGGTATCAGATTTCCAGGTTGCTCGGTGAGATTTTACAGTTTTTCGTAGTTTAGATCGAGTCTGTTCTTCATACCTACAGTCCACGAAAAAGCCACAAAAAAAAATTAGGGTTAGTTCATCATATCCGAACCAATCTGAGCCTTTGCATAATCTTTTTAGGGTTTTTCTTTGTTGAATTTGCGGTTGCATCGTCGTGTCTAGTTGCTGGTCTTAGAGTCTAGTCTTTTAGAGTTTCGAGTTCTGGTCATAAGTTGTCACGCCGCCGCCGCACCATCATCATCGCCCCTGCCATCTACCACCACCGCTTATCCGCCACCGCTCCGAATCCGTATCCATATACCACCACCAGTCCGTGTTCATATACCACCACCGATCCATATCCATATACTACCACCGCTACCACCACCGCTGCCATATACCACCACCATATATCCACCACCAATCCGAGTTCCTTGCATATTAGGTTTGTTTTAGAGATCCATCTAGATTCCGATTCGTGTTTCCTTGCCGGAGTCGGGTAGCCACGCTCCGTTTAGGCCCAAAATTTTTCGAAAACGCATTTTTCGAAAAATTTTCTCGCTATCCTATTTTTAGGTGTTTCTGAGTGTTTTGAGACAGGTGCCATTATAGGAAGTTTTTTTTGACCCGTTTCCAGTTTTTGGGTACGGGCAGTCGAAAAAAAAAAATTCGAACAAAAAAATTTCGTGCCCATCCTGTCAGTTTGACCTAGGAAGAGTTTTGAGACACTCGCCATTATAATGCTTTTTCGCAAAAAAAAAAAGCAGCGCAAAAAAAAAAAGAGAGCGAAAAGAAAAATTTCAGAGTGTGCTTTTCCCTTGTTTACGTGCCGCGCCGTGATTTTGTTGGTGTTCTAGGCTCGCGTCTCTAGCACAGTCTAGCCTAGGACCAGCACAGTACCGTCGTTGAGCGTTTATTCAACTTTGCATCTCTGAATTGATTATTGCTGACCCTTTTTGCTACCATACTATAAGCCTTCCCAGCTCCACATACATCTACGTCGTGCGTTTGACTCTCCCTGGTAATCGCTCTATCCAAGCTTTGAGAGTTTTTGACTACAACGGTTGCCGATCACCGCCTGCTGCTGGGTAAGAACTGGTAAGAATTTGAGATTTGCTTGACGGATTTGTGACACCCACCACCACCACTTGTTCGTAGTCTGTAGGATCATATTCTTGTGTGTTTCTATTGCTGCTAACCATGCCAGGATCACAAGCCGACGAGATTGACTGGGAGAATTTATCGAACAAGGAGCTTCATGATAAGTTTCAGCACATGATGACTGAACAGGTGCAAGATGTGTTGAACAATTTTGAAGAGGCCATGGAGAAGATCACTGGCCTTGAGAAGACGTTCGAAACAAAGCTCGATAACAAGTTTAATGAATTGCTCGCGCGTCTTCCACCACCACCACCCGCTGCACCTAACGCACCTCTCCAACAACAACAACAACAACGACTACCTCCACGTCGCGAAGCAGACCTCCGCCGAGCAAGCCGTGTTCCTCTTGCGTTTGGCCAAACTGTTGGTGCTGCTGTTGATACTTCTGTGGCTCCTGCTGCTGATGCGGAGGAGGATGATTATGTGGGAGATTATGAGGATGATGTTGATCAAAATCAACACTACGTGCAGCCACCTGTACCACCACCAGCAGGTCGACCTCAGGTATATATTCGTAATGGTAGGCCTGCACCACCACCTCAGGTACGAGATGATGTCCATATTCCTAAACTGAAATTGAATATTCCACCATTTGAGGGTAGATATGTTCCTGATATATATCTTACTTGGGAGTTAGAAACTGAACAACGATTTACATGTTTACAATATCCTGAGGAGAGACGAGTTGCTGCTGCCGTTTGTGCTTTCACTAGTTTTGCATGTGTATGGTGGTCTGAACATTGTAGATTATATCCTATTCCAACTACTTGGGCTGCTTTGAAAACTGCTATGCGTACGCGTTGGGTTCCACCATATTATCAACGTGAATTGCTTCAAAAATTGCAGCGTTTAAGACAAGGGAAAAATTCTGTAGAAGAATATTATCAGGAATTACAAACTGATGAGGACATGACTACCTTGGATATGACCAAAAATATTGCATATATGCATATTTGTCAGGTGATTTCTAGTGCAAACTATTCAATAATCTATTTATGTTATCCAGAACAAAAATACTTCACACACTTTTGTGTTTTGTCTAATTGTAGGTGTATGGGACATTTGTACAATCCACATATGAAGATAAGGAAGAAAGAGATGTTTATTTGCTGTCCAAAAAGTTCTCTCACGTCACTTTTGGCCCAAGAGAAGATAGAGTCCAAGTCTCTCACGTTCTGGATTCAGATTCGGACTGCACAGACATACCTGATTCAAAACGCACACAAGTTTTTCATACGGACTCCGAATTGGGTGATTCTTTTTTTGTTGGAAACTAGATTTCGTGCACTTTCCAACCCAATTGGAATCACCTTCAAATTCGTCCGGAGCGTTGAGTTGTGGACGAAACAATCTGATGCTGCAGCAGAATCCGAGTCAAACTACAAGTCCAAAGGTGTTACATCACCTCCACTTGGGCCCATTGGCCTTGTACGACCAAGATTTAGTTTTAGGCTGCCTTGGGACGTCCTCCCACCTCCTTGGCCGCCACCCCTTGCTCCTATATAAGTAGATCCATCTAGTAGCTTTTCCTTGGGATTTGTTTAGTTAAAAGTTAGCCATTGCAACTTCGTGTACTTCGTTTGTGTCCAACGACCAGACCAAGACCGCTTCCGGATCCCCACCATTATCAATAATTCATATATATTCGCAATATTCAGATTGCTTTATCATATTCTTGCTCGTTCTTCGATTGCTTGCAGGAATAGACTTTCGTGGTCAGGTTGATCGTGCTCCAGCGTGGTCAATAACCTCTCGGAGTTGGTTTAGCGATTGCTAAGGCGCAACGTCGTGCACGTTTGTAGTCGGATCGTCAAAGTCGTCTCCACCAAATCGATAGTTATCATCTCATCGAAAGATCGGGACACCCCGGCCTCTATCAAGTGGTATCAGTTTTCGGGTTGCTCGGTGAGAACTTCCAGTTTTCCTAGATTAGATTTATTTTCTTACCTATTGTCCAAGAAAAATCCACAAAAAAGAGTTAGATCTATTCATCATTTGTCCAAGCCAGTCTGAGCCTTTGCAATTTTCTTTTCATTGCTTGCATAGTTGAATTATCGGTTGCATCGTTGTGTCGAGTTGCTGGTCTTAGTGTCTAGGTCGTTTAGAGTTCTGTTCACATTAGTCACATCGCCGCTGCATCATTATCCCTTCCGCTGTCCACCACCCATCCATCAATTTCCTCCACGTGCTACCCACCGTTCATTGTCATAATCATAGTTGAGATCGTTCCCATCTTCGGTTGATCCAATCTACATCTTATCTAGTTTGTTTTGGAAAGAGGGAGAGAGAAAAAAAAAGATAGGGAAAAAAAAGAGAGGAAAAAAAGAAAAAGAGAGAGAAGAAAAAGAAAAAAAAAGCTTGAGAAAAAAAAAGAGAAGAAAAAAAAATCGGATCTATCTAGAATCAATCTCGTACCTGAATTCGGATTGGAATCTGTTTTGCGCACTGTTCAGTAAAACAGGTGTATCTTCCTCATACGAAGTCTGTTTTGGCTCCGTGAGTACTCAAATTGAAGATAGCGACGAGCCGCATCTAAATAGTTGCAGAAGCTAGTTCAATATTTGACACCTCAAAATCGGCTTCTAAATAGGTCTTTTTGCCCTCCGAAGTTCGTGAACACAGCTTGTTCCAATTTTTCAGGCCAGTTTTAGAATTCTTTGACTCCTCATATCAACTCGGAATTGAGTGATTCTTTTTGCATTGGAAAGCTTGAGTTAGAGCATTCTTTGAAAGAATTTATCAGAAAATTGTCTCAAACTTTTCAAGAGGAAAGTTGGAGAGAGAGTTGTTGTATATCCTGCTTGGCAGTTGTTTTTCATCATTATCTTCACTTCCGTTGTGATCTTCACTTATATCTTGCTGTCAAGAGCTACTTAGTATCCTTCATTGATGCTAGTTGTGCTACACCGTGACCTTATTAGTGTTCTAGGCTCGCGTCTCTAGTCCGGTCTAGCCTAGGACCAGCACAGTACCGTCGTTGAGCGTTTATTCAACATTGCATCTTTGAATTGATTATTGCTAATCTTTTGCTACCATATATAGCCAACCTAGCTCCACATATTTCTACACCGTGTATACGTACGCTCCCCTGGCAATCGCTTCACTCAATATTCGGAGTTACTTGACACCGCTGGTTGCCGATCACCGCCTGCTGCATGGTAAGAACTTGTAAGACATTGATATTTGCTTTACTGTGAGCGTTTTACCACCACATCCTAGTAGTTATAGGAACATTATTTTTGGGTTTTGTTTCTTGTTCTACTAATCATGACAGGATCCAGAGTCAATTCATGGGCTTTGTCAATCGCGGGAGACGTGCCACCACCTATGCAAATACCACAACCATCACGAGAGGTGCACAAACATCCAAATGCACATGATCAGATTAATGTATCTATACCACCATTTAATGGCCGTTTTAGACCTGCTTTATATATTGAATGGGAGTTCGACATAAAAAATATATTTGCTTCCCACAATTTCAATGAACATAAAAAGGTTCAGGTTGCGGTTGGTTCTTTCACTGGTTATGCTTTGGTTTGGTGGAGTGAATATTGTCGGTTACACCCTGATTATATACCTACTACTTGGGATGATTTGAAACTTGCCATGCGACATACTTTCGTCCCTGCTTATTATACTCGTGACATGATTAAGAAGTTGCAACACTTAAACAAGGTAGTGAAACTGTAACAAAATATTATGATGATTTACAAACTACCTTGTTGCATTCCTCTTTAGAAGAAAGTGAAGATGATTTTATGGATAGATTTTGGGCAGGATTAAACCGTGATATTCAAGAGATACTAATTCATGAAGAGTGTTATCCTATGGACCATTTGTTTCATCTTGCTTGCAAAGCTGAACAGGAAATAAAACGACGTGTTGGCCACGAGGAGAACAAGCGCATGGTGCACATTCCAAGAGTTGATATGATTGTTCCTTCAACTACTAGGCATATTATGACAACCACATCCGTTGTTGTCAGGACTACATCACCTCCACCATGTGACACATCGCCCCCGAGAGTGGCTACATCATCTGAGTTGATCATAAGAGGTAATGACAAAGGTACTGATCTTCCATCTCTACATGAGAATGATGAATGCCTTGTCAATTTGAATGCACCATCTGATGAGCTACCCACTACTTTGATCACACCACCTATTTTAGAGGACTACGTTGATAATTTGACTTTGCCATGTGATCAAACAACTGAAATACCAACAATTTTGAGTGCACCCATTGAATTAACTATTGATGCAAAAGAACCAATGTTTAATCATTTTGATATGACCTCTAATCTTGGTGATGATTCTGTGTTGAATGACTTATTGCATGTTTGCTTATTTAAGCATCTTGTAGCATGTAAATTTGATGCAAGTAAGGTTTATTCACCAATGTTGGGATGGTTTAATGATGAACATTGTCAATCTTTTGAAATGAATAAGAGCTTCACTTATATGTGCAAACTGAGTTGCAATATTTTCATGCCTTCTACTTCTTGTGCTAATTTTTTGGCTTTAGATTTTATGAACTATGCAAGTTACTCATCTATTCATGTGTCATATATGCAAAAATCAAGGGAAGTAAAAATGGATGACATATACATATACAACATGTACACCTTGTCTCTTTTGTTAGCCACATTTCAGATTAAGCAACGCCGAGGACGGCTTTATTTTCAAGAAGGGGAGGATGATGAGGACATGACTACCTTGGATATGACCAAAAATATTGCATATATGCATATTCGTCAGGTGATTTCTAGTGTGATAGAGGCAAAGGTGTCCCGTCTTTCGATGAGATGGTGGATATCGCTTTGGTGGAAGTCGACTTTGACGATCCGACTACGAACGTGCGAGGACGTCGCGCCTTAGCAATCGCTAAACCAACTCCGAGAGGTTATTGACCACGCCGGAGCACGATCAACCTGACCACGAGGGTCTGTTTCCTGCGAGCAAACGAAGAACAAGCAAGAAACTGAGATTGCAATCTGGATATTGCGAATATAAGATGAAAGCTTTATTGATCAAGGTGGGGTTCTGTGACGCCTTTGTCTGGTCGTTGAACACAAACGAAGTACGCGAAGTTGCAGCTATGGCGAACTTTTAATCTAAACAAAACCCAAAGTCTAAACGATGCCCTAAGGGCTGTATATATGGAGGAAGAGGGGGGGAATTTCGTGGCCCTTGGTGGAGGGGTCCGAAATCAACCCTATCTCTTGTTTCCCCACACATACGGACTCTAAAAATAGCCTATACTTATGTATTTAGAAATTACATGGGCCTGGCCCAATAATAAGGTGACGCAGCACCTAAAATAGCCTCGGGACGAAATTTATGAAGTGGCATCTTGTATATTTCGTCCAAGGCTTCATGCACCCATTATGGTGGCTTCAAAGTCCTGAAATCATCACTTGTAACTCCGTTCTTGTTCCCCTTGCGCATGCCATCATCTCCATGCTTGTTCTTGCTCCAATGTTCATCCTTCTCCAAGCTAGGCCCTTCATTTGTAAGCAAAACAAATGTATCCAATTTAGGCAGCATCATATTCTCATGAACATTAGAATCTTTACCAAGAAACGAAAGTACCTGGTAATTTAGTTGGCGTGCACGAGCTCTAGTAATTGGTCCAGTATGTATAGCAGCAGGGGCTGTGGGTGTAACAATTGTATTGATGTCCTCATCATCCTCCCCTTCTTGAAATGAAGTCGTCCTCGACGGAAGTTCATCTTCCTCACCCAAATAAGGCTTCAAATCTGCAATGTTAAAAGTGGGACTAACCCAAAATCTGCAGGCAGCTCAAGTTTATATGCATTATCATTTATTTTCTCTAACACCTTAAAGGGACCATCAGCACGTGGCATTAGCTTTGATTTGCGCAAATCAGGAAATCTATCCTTACGCAAATGTAACCAAACAAGATCTCCAGGTGCAAACACAACATGTTTTCTACCCTTATCTCCAGCAAGTTTATATTTAGCATTCATACGCTCAATGTTTTCCTTAGTTAACTCATGCATTTTTAAAATAAATTCAGCACGTTGTTTAGCATCAAAATTAACCTTCTCCGAAGATGGAAGAGCCAACAAATCAATAGGTGCACGAGGTAGGAAACCATACACAACTTCAAAAGGGCACATCTTAGTAGTAGAATGCAATGAACGATTATAAGCAAATTCAATATGAGGCAAGCATTCCTCCCACATTTTCTTATTATTCTTCAAAACAGCCCTAAGCATAGTAGACAACGTTCTATTGACTACTTCAGTTTGTCCATCAGTTTGGGGGTGACAAGTAGTACTAAAAAGCAGTTAATCCCCAACTTAGCCCATACACATCTCCAAAAGTGGCTAAGAAATTTAGTATCATGATCTGAAACAATAGTATTTGGCACACCATCCAAGCGAATAATTTCAAGAAAGAACAAATCAGCAACACTAACAGCATCATCGCTTTTATGACATGGTATAAAGTGTGCCATTTTCGAGAATCTATCCATGACAACAAATATGCTATCCCTCCCCTTCTTTGTTCGAGGTAAACCTAAAACAAAGTCCATAGATATATCCTCCCAAGGAACACTAGGTACAGGCAAAGGCATATATAAACCATGAGGATTGAGTCGTGACTTAGCTTTTTGACATGAAGTGCAGCGAGCAATAAAACGCTCAACATCCCGTCTCATCTTTGGCCAAAAGAAATGTGTAGCAAGTACGTCCTCCGTCTTCTTCACGCCAAAGTGTCCCATTAATCCTCCTCCATGCGCCTCCTGCAACAACAAAAGACGAACGGAGCTAGCTGGAATGCATAGCTTGTTAGCACGAAACACAAATCCATCGTTAACGACGAACTTGTTCCACATTCTTCCTTCTTTACAATTCTGCATTACATCTTTAAAATCAGCATCATGCACATATTGATCTTTGATGGTCTCCAAACCAAATATTTTGAAGTCAAGTTGTGCAAGCATAGTATAGCGGTGAGACAATGCATCAGCAATAACATTTTCTTTTCCCTTCTTGTGTTTAATGACATAAGGAAAAGTCTCAATGAATTCAACCCATTTAGCATGTCTACGATTCAGTTTAGCTTGACTTTTAATATGTTTCAAAGATTCATGATCAGAATGTATAACAAATTCTTTGGGCCATAAATAATGTTGCCATGTTTCTAAAGTCCGAACAAGAGCATATAATTCTTTATCATAAGTAGAATAATTCAGACTAGGCCCACTCAATTTTTCAGAAAAGTATGCAACAGGTTTACCATCTTGTAATAACACACCGCCTAATCCAATTCCACTAGCATCGCATTCAAGCTCAAAAGTCTTATTAAAATCAGGAAGTTGGAGTAAAGGAGCATGTGTCAACTTATCTTTCAATACCGAGAAGGCTTCTTCCTGTGCGATACCCCAAACAAAAGGCACATCCTTCTTTGTAAGCTCGTTGAGAGGTGCAGCAATGGTGCTGAAATCTCTCACAAAACGCCTATAGAAACCAGCGAGGCCAAGGAAACTCCTCACTTGTGTGACCGTTTGGGGCTGCAGCCAACTCTCAATAGCTTCAATCTTGGCTTTATCAACTTCAATTCCCTGTGGAGTAACAACATAGCCAAGAAAAGATACTCGGTCGGTGCAAAAGGTGCACTTCCCAAGGTTACCAAACAAACGTGCATCACGTATGATGAGGACATCAATACAATTGTTACACCCACAGCCCCTGCTGCTATACATACTGGACCAATTACTAGAGCTCGTGCACGCCAACTAAATTACCAGGTACTTTCGTTTCTTGGTAATGATTCTAATGTTCATGAGAATATGATGCTGCCTAAATTGGATACATTTGTTTTGCTTACAAATGAAGGGCCTAGCTTGGAGAAGGATGAACATTGGAGCAAGAACAAGCATGGAGATGATGGCATGCGCAAGGGGAACAAGAACGGAGTTACAAGTGATGATTTCAGGACTTTGAAGCCACCATAATGGGTGCATGAAGCCTTGGACGAAATATACAAGATGCCACTTCATAAATTTCGTCATGAGGCTATTTTAGGTGCTGCGTCACCTTATTATTGGGCCAGGCCCATGTAATTTCGAAATACATAAGTATAGGCTATTTTTAGAGTCCGTATGTGTGGGGAAACAAGAGATAGGGTTGATTTCGGACTCCTCCACCAAGGGCCACGAAATTCCCCCCTCTTCCTCCATATATACAGCCCTTAGGGCATCGTTTAGACTTTGGGTTTTGTTTAGATTAAAAGTTTGCCATAGCTGCAACTTCGCGTACTTCGTTTGTGTTCAACGACCAGACAAAGGCGTCACAGAACCCCACCTTGATCAATAAAGCTTTCATCTTATATTCGCAATATCCAGATTGCAATCTCAGTTTCTTGCTTGTTCTTCGTTTGCTCGCAGGAAACAGACCCTCGTGGTCAGGTTGATCGTGCTCCGGCGTGGTCAATAACCTCTCGGAGTTGGTTTAGCGATTGCTAAGGCGCGACGTCCTCGCACGTTCGTAGTCGGATCGTCAAAGTCGACTTCCACCAAAGCGAAATCCACCATCTCATCGAAAGACGGGACACCTTTGCCTCTATCAAACTGTAACAAAATATTATGATGATTTACAAACTACCTTGTTGCATTCCTCTTTAGAAGAAAGTGAAGATGATTTTATGGATAGATTTTGGGGAGGATTAAACCGTGATATTCAAGAGATACTAATTCATGAAGAGTGTTATCCTATGGACCATTTGTTTCATCTTGCTTGCAAAGCTGAACAGGAAATAAAACGACGTGTTGGCCACGAGGAGAACAAGCGCACGGTGCACATTCCAAGAGTTGATATGATTGTTCCTTCAACTACTAGGCATACTATGACAACCACATCCGTTGTTGTCAGGACTACATCACCTCCACCATGTGACACATCGCCCCCGAGAGTGGCTACATCATCTGAGTTGATCATAAGAGGTAATGACAAAGGTACTGATCTTCCATCTCTACATGAGAATGATGAATGCCTTGTCAATTTGAATGCACCATCTGATGAGCTACCCACTACTTTCATCACACCACCTATTTTAGAGGACTACGTTGATAATTTGACTTTGCCATGTGATCAAACAACTGAAATACCAACAATTTTGAGTGCACCCATTGAATTAACTATTGATGCAAAAGAACCAATGTTTAATCATTTTGATATGACCTCTAATCTTGGTGATGATTCTGTGTTGAATGACTTATTGCATGTTTGCTTATTTAAGCATGTTGTAGCATGTAAATTTGATGCAAGTAAGGTTTATTCACCAATGTTGGGATGGTTTAATGATGAACATTGTCAATCTTTTGAAATGAATAAGAGCTTCACTTATATGTGCAAACTGAATTGCAATATTTTCATGCCTTCTACTTCTTGTGCTAATTTTTTGGCTTTAGATTTTATGAACTATGCAAGTTACTCATATATTCATGTGTCATATATGCAAAAATCAAGGGAAGTAAAAATGGATGACATATACATATACAACATGTACACCTTGTCTCTTTTGTTAGCCACATTTCAGATTAAGCAACGCCGAGGACGGCTTTATTTTCAAGAAGGGGAGGATGATGAGGACATGACTACCTTGGATATGACCAAAAATATTGCATATATGCATATTTGTCAGGTGATTTCTAGTGCAAACTATTCAATAATCTATTTATGTTATCCAGAACAAAAATACTTCACACACTTTTGTGTTTTGTCTAATTGCAGGTGTATGGGACATTTATACAATCCACATATGAAGATAAGGAAGAAAGAGATGTTTATTTGCTGTCCAAAAAGTTCTCTCACGTCACTTTTGGCCCAAGAGAAGATAGATTCCAAGTCTCTCACGTTCTGGATTCAGATTCGGACTGCACAGACATACCTGACTCAAAACGCACACAAGTTTTTCATACGTACTCCGAATTGGGTGATTCTTTTTTTGTTGGAAACTAGATTTCGTGCACTTTCCAACCCAATTGGAATCACCTTCAAATTCGTCCGGAGTGTTGAGTTGTGGACGAAACAATCTGATGCTGTAGCAGAATCCGAGTCAAACTACAAGTCCAAAGGTGTTACATCACCTCCACTTGGGCCCATTGGCCTTGTACGACCTAGATTTAGTTTTAGGCTGCCTTGGGACGTCCTCCCACCTCCTTGGCCGCCACCCCTTGCTCCTATATAAGTAGATCCATCTAGTAGCTTTTCCTTGGGATTTGTTTAGTTAAAAGTTAGCCATTGCAACTTCGTGTACTTCGTTTGTGTCCAACGACCAGACCAAGACCGCTTCCAGATCCCCACCATTATCAATAATTCATATATATTCGCAATATTCAGATTGCTTTATCATATTCTTGCTCGTTCTTCGATTGCTTGCAGGAATAGACTTTCGTGGTCAGGTTGATCGTGCTCCAGCGTGGTCAATAACCTCTCGGAGTTGGTTTAGCGATTGCTAAGGCGCAACGTCGTGCATGTTTGTAGTCGGATCGTCAAAGTCTCATCGAAAGATCGGGACACCCCGGCCTCTATCATAACCATGCCAGGATCACAAGCCGACGAGATTGACTGGGAGAACTTATCGAACAAGGAGCTTCATGATAAGTTTCAGCAAATGATGACTGAACAGGTACAAGATGTGCTGAACAATTTTGAAGAGGCCATGGAGAAGATCACTGGCCTTGAGAAGACATTCGAAACAAAGCTCGATAACAGATTTAATGAACTGCTTGCGCGTCTTCCACCACCAGCTGCACCTGTCGCACCTCTGCAACAACAACAACTACGCCCCCTTCCGAATCAGTATGGACGAGCACAGCGTGTTCCTATTGAGACAGGACAAACTTCTGGTGCCGCTGCTACTGTTGTTGGTGCTTCTTTGGCTCCTGCTACTGCTCCTGCTGGTACCCAGGAGGATGATGAGTATGCGGGTGATTATGAGGATGAGGTTGATCAAAATCAGATCTACGAGCAGCCACCAGCACCACCACCAGCAGGTCGACCTCAGGTATATATTCGTCATGGTAGGCCTGCACCACCACCTCAGGTACGCGATGATGTCCATATTCCTAAACTGAAATTGAATATTCCACCATTTGAGGGTAGATATGTTCCTGATATATATCTTACTTGGGAGTTAGAAACTGAACAACGATTTACATGTTTACAATATCCTGAGGAGAGACGAGTTGCTGCTGCTGTTT